>NC_053023.1:151072352-151189341 GCF_003073215.2 Triticum urartu
TAACATTGATTTAAGCCTCCCCCAAGCTTGAGCAATGCTTTCTCCTTCGCGAGGCCAAAAATTATATATATAATTGCGATCACGATGAACAAGATGCATAGGATAAAACTTCTGATGAAATTCCAATTTCAATCGTTTGTAGTTCCATGACCCCGTATCATCACATAGCCTATACCATGTCAATGCATCTTCCTTCAAAGATAAAGGGAAGACCTTCTTCTTAATAACATCTCCGGGTACACCTGCAAGCTTAAATAATCCACAAACTTCATCCACATATATTAGGTGCTCATCAGGATGCGTTGTTCCGTCTCCTGCAAAAGGATTAGCTAGCAGTTTTTCTATCATACCCGAAGGAATTTCAAAGCAAGACATTTTCATTTTCAGTAGGTTCAGTAGGTTGAGGAGCAACTCTTTGCTCTACTGGTCGGGGTGAAGATACCCCGAACAAGCCCCTCAGAGGATTACTTTCCATAGTAACAAGTGACAGTAAATTTCAGCACACTATATAAATTTTTCCTTACCAAATTCACTACCAAAGGCGCTTCACTCCCCGGCAACGGCGCCAGAAAAGAGTCTTGATGACCCACAAGTATAGGGGATCTATCGTAGTCCTTTCGATAAGTAAGAGTGTCGAACCCAACGAGGAGCAGAAGGAAATGATAAGCGGTTTTCAGCAAGGTATTCTCTGCAAGTACTGAAATAATGGTAACAGATAGTTTTGTGATAAGATAATTTGTAACGAGCAACAAGTAACAAAAGTAAATAAGGTGCAGCAAGGTGGCCCAATCCTTTTGTAGCAAAGGACAAGCCTGGACAAACTCTTATATGATGTAAAGCGCTCCTGAGGACACATGGGAATATCGTCAAGCTAGTTTTCATCACGTTCATATGATTCGCGTTCGGTACTTTGATAATTTGGTATGTGGGTGGACCGGTGCTTGCTGTCTTACTTGGACAAGCATCCCACTTATGATTAACCTCTATTGCAAGCATCCGCAACTACAACAAAAGTATTAAGGTAAACCTAACCATAGCATGAAACATATGGATCCAAATCAGCCCCTTACGAAGCAACGCATAAACTAGGGTTTAAGCTTCTGTCACTCTAGCAACCCATCATCTACTTATTACTTCCCAATGCCTTCCTCTAGGCCCAAATAATGGTGAAGTGTCATGTAGTCGACGTTCACATAAAACCACTAGAGGAGAGACAACATACATCTCATCAAAATATCGAACGAATACCAAATTCACATGACTACTAATAGCAAGACTTCTCCCATGTCCTCAGGAACAAACTAACTACTCACAAAGCATATTCATGTTCATAATCAGAGGGGTATTAATATGGCATATAGGATCTGAACATATGATCTTCCACCAAATAAACCAACTAGCATCAACTACAAGGAGTAATTAACACTACTAGCAACCTACTAGCACCAATCCCGGACTTGGAGACAAGAATTGGATACAAGAGATGAAAGGGTTTGAGAGATGGTGCTGATGAAGATGTTGATGGAGATTGCCCTCTCCATGAAGAGGAGCGTTGGTGATGACGATGGCGAATTTCCCCCTCTGGGAGGGAAGTTTCCCCGAGAAACAGCTCCGCCAGAGCCCTAGATTGGTTCCGCTCACAAGGTTCCGCCTCGTGGTGCGGAGTTTCGTCCGAAGATGGCTTTTATTTTTTCCTCATCGAAAGACTCCATATAGCAGAAGATGGCATCGGAGGGCCACCAGGGGGCCCACGAGGTAGGGGGGCGTGCCCAGGGGGGTAGGGCGCGCCCCCACCCTCGTGGGCAGGGTGTGGCCCCCCTGGTGAACTTCTTCCGCTATTTTTTATATATTCTGAAAACGTCTTCCGTGAAGTTTCAGGACTTTTGGAGCTGTGCAGAATAGGTCTCTAATATTTGCTCCTTTTCCAGCCCAGAATCCCAGCTGTCGGCATTCTCCCTCTTTATGTAAACCTTGTAAAATAAGAGAGAATAGGCATAAGTATTGACATAATGTGTAATAACAGCCCATAATGCAATAAATATCGATATAAAAGCATGATGCAAAATGGATGTATCAACATCTCCGGGAAAGTGCATCTGGATTACATACTTGAGGTGTTCTTCGGTGGGTGCGACGAGTAGCACACCAGCACCAGCACCTTGCAGCCGGAAAGCCCCATCAAAGTACATAATCCAGTCGCAACTTGTTTCCTTGCCGGGGAGAGTGGTCTCTTGGATCTCTTCGTCGGGCATTGAGGTCCATTCTGCAATGAACTCTGCCCAGACTCTACTCTAGATTGTCGAAGTGCTTTCAAACTTCAGCCCAAAGCTCGATAGTTCCAAGGCCCATTCAACAATTCTCCCGGTTGCGTCTGTGTTATGCAATATCCTTTGCAACGAGGAGGCGGGTGACGACGGTGATCTCGTGTGCTTGGAAGTAATGATGCAGCTTCCTCGAGGCCATAAGGAGGCCGAAGAGCAATTTCTGACACCGGAGTATCTTGATCTAGCCCCCTGCAAGAGGGAGCTGACAAAGTAGACCGGGTGCTGCATCATCTTCTTCTTCTGCATACTTCATCGTGCCTCGTGGCATCGCTTGCCTCGCGCATGCCGTTGCTATCACCTCCGCATTGACCTCCCTCTACGCCACCAGGCCAATAACAAAAATCAAAGCAGAGACTCCTCTTAATCGAGTGCGATATAGCCTGCAGATTTCTCATGGTATTGTCGAAGCACGCAGGCTTGGGACTGGCTCGCCATGTTATCGGGATTTGCGGAGGCGCCGACAGAATCTTGACGCCACCGAGCAGAAGGAAGCGACAGCCGCGACCGAATGAAGTAGTGCAGAAGAAGAAGATGATGCAGCACCCGGTCTACTTTGTCAGCTCCCTCTTGCAGGGGGCTAGATCAAGATACTCCGGTGTGCAGAAATTTCTCTTCGGCCTCCTTATGGCCTCGAGCAAGCTGCATCATTACTTCCAAGCACACGAGATCACCGTCGTCACCCGCCTCTCGTTGCAAAGGATATTGCATAACACAGACGCAACCGGGAGAATTGTTGAATGGGCCTTGGAACTATCGAGCTTTGGGCTGAAGTTTGAAAGCACTTCGACAATCTAGAGTAGAGTCTGGGCAGAGTTCATTGCAGAATGGACCTCAATGCCCGACGAAGAGATCCAAGAGACCACTCTCCCCGGCAAGGAAACAAGTTGCGACTGGATTATGTACTTTGATGGGGCTTTCCGGCTGCAAGGTGCTGGTGCTGGTGTGCTACTCGTCGCACCCACCGAAGAACACCTCAAGTATGTAATCCAGATGCACTTTCCCAGGGAGATGTTGATACATCCATTTTGCATCATGCTTTTATATCGATATTTATTGCATATGGGCTGTTATTACACATTATGTCACAATACTTATGCCTATTCTCTCTAATTTACAAGGTTTGCATAAAGAGGGACAATGCCGACAGCTGGGATTTTGGGCTGGAAAAGGAGCAAATATTAAAGACCTATTCTGCACAGCTCCAAAAGTCCTGAAACTTTACGGAAGACATTTTCAGAATATATAAAAAATACTGAGCGCAAGAAGTTCACCAGGGGGCCACGCCCTGCCCACGAGGGTGGGGGCGCGCCCTACCCCCTGGGCGTGCCCCCTACCTCGTGGGTCCCCTGGTGGACCTCCGATGACCATCTTCTACTATATGGAGTCTCTCGATGAGGAAAAAATCATAATCCATCTTCCCGGACGAGACTCCGCCGCCACGAGGCGGAACCTTGGAGGAACCAATCTAGGACTCTAGCAGAGCTGTTCTGCAGGGGAAACTTCCCTCCGGGAGGGGGAAATCATCGCCATCGTCATCACCAACGCTCCTCTCATCGGGAGAGGGCAATCTCCATAAACATCTTCACCAACACCATCTTCTCTCAAAACCCTAGTTCATCTCTTGTATCCAATTCTTGTCTCCAATCCGGGATTGGTACCTGTGGGTTGCTAGTAGTGTTAATTACTCCTTGTAGTTGATGCTACTTGGTTTATTTGGTGGAAGATCATATGTTCAGATCCTATATGCATATTAATACCCCTCTGATTATGAACATGAATACGCTTTGTGAGTAGTTACATTTGTTCCTGAGGACATGGGAGAAGTCTTGCTATTAGTAGTCATGTGAATTTGGTATTCGTTCGATATTTTGATGAGATGTATGTTGTCTCTCCTCTAGTGGTGTTATGTGAACGTCGACTACATGACACTTCACCATTATTTGGGCCTAGAGGAAGGCATTGGGAAGTAATAAGTAGATGATGGGTTGCTAGAGTGACAGAAGCTTAAACCCTAGTTTATGCGTTGCTTCGTAAGGGGCTGATTTGGATCCATATGTTTCATGCTATGGTTAGGTTTACCTTAATACTTTTGTTGTAGTTGCGGATGCTTGCAATAGAGGTTAATCATAAGTGGGATGCTTGTCCAAGTAAGGACAGTACCCAAGCACCGGTCCACCCACATACCAAATTATCAAAGTACCGAACGCGAATCATATGAACGTGATGAAAACTAGCTTGGACGATATTCCCATGTGTCCTCGGGAGCGCTTTACATCATATAAGAGTTTGTCCAGGCTTGTCCTTTGCTACAAAAAGGATTGGGCCACCTTGCTGCACTTTATTTACTTTTGTTACTTGTTGCTCTGTTACAAATTATCCTATCACAAAACTATCTGTTACCTATTTTCAGTGCTTGCAGAGAATACCTTGCTGAAAACCGCTTATCATTTCCTTCTGCTCCTCATTGGGTTCGACACTCTTACTTATCGAAAGGACTACGATAGATCCCCTATACTTGTGGGTCATCAAGACTCTTTTCTGGCCGTTGCCGGGGAGTGAAGCGCCTTTGGTAGGTGGAATTTGGTAAGGAAAAATTTATATAGTGTGCTGAAATTTACTGTCACTTGTTACTATGGAAAGTAATCCTCTGAGGGGCTTGTTCGGGGTATCTTCACCCCGACCAGTAGAGCAAAGAGTTGCTCCTCAACCTACTGAACCTACTGAAAATGAAAATGTCTGCTTTGAAATTCCTTCGGGTATGATAGAAAAACTGCTAGCTAATCCTTTTGCAGGAGACGGAACAACGCATCCTGATGAGCACCTAATATATGTGGATGAAGTTTGTGGATTATTTAAGCTTGCAGGTGTACCCGGAGATGTTATTAAGAAGAAGGTCTTCCCTTTATCTTTGAAGGAAGATGCATTGACATGGTATAGGCTATGTGATGATACGGGGTCATGGAACTAAACGATTGAAATTGGAATTTCATCAGAAGTTTTATCCTATGCATCTTGTTCATCGTGATCGCAATTATATATATAATTTTTGGCCTCGCGAAGGAGAAAGCATCGCTCAAGCTTGGGGGAGGCTTAAATCAATGTTATATTCATGCCCCAATCATGAGCTCTCAAGAGAAATGATTATTCAAAATTTATATGCTCGGCTTTCTGATAACAATCGCACCATGCTCGATACTTCTTGTGCTGGCTCTTTTATGACGAGACTATTGAATTCAAATGGGATTTATTGGAAAGAATTAAACGCAACTCTGAAGATTGGGACCTCGACGAAGGTAAGGAGTCAGGTATGACACCTAAGTTTGATTGTGTTAAATCTTTTATGGATACCGATGTTTTCCGTAAATTTAGCACTAAATATGGACTTGACTCTGAGATAGTAGCTTCTTTCTGTGAATCCTTTGCTACTCATGTTGATCTCCCTATAGGGATAAGTGGTTTAAATATCATCCTCCCATAGAAGTAAAAGTAGCTGCACCTATTAAAGTTGAAGAAAAGACTATCACTTATAATGATCCTATTGTTCCTACTTCTTATGTTGAGAAACCACCTTTCCTGTTAGGATAAAGATCATGCTAAAGCTTCAACTGTGGTTCGTAAAAGCAATATTAGAACCTATACACCTCCTGAGCAAGATTAAAGTTGAACCTAATATTGCTATTGTTAAAGATCTCTTGTCTGATAATATTGATGGGCATGTTATTCATTTCCGTGATGAGACTGCTAGAATTGCTAAACCTTGTGCTAAAGATAAACCTAGATCTTTGGTAGGCATGCCTGTTATTTCTGTTAAAATAGGAGATCATTGTTATCATGGCTTATGTGATATGGGTGCCAATGCTAGTGCTATACCTCATGACTTATACAAAGAAATTATGCATGATATTGCACCTGCTGAGATAGAAGATATTGATGTCACAATTAAACTTGCCAATAGAGATACTATTTCACCAATTGGAATTGTTAGAGATGTTGAAGTCTTGTGTGGGAAAACTAAATATCCTGCTGATTTTCTTGTTCTTGGTTCCCCACAAGATAGCTTTTGTCCCATTATATTTGGTAGACCCTTCTTGAACACTGTTAATGCTAAGATAGATTGCAAAAAGATGTTGTTACTATTGGTTTAGGTGATATGTCTCATGAATTTAATTTCTCTAAATTTCGTAGACAACACCGTGAAGAGGAATTGCCTAGTAAAGATGAAATTATTGGTCTTGCTTCTATTGCCGTACCTCCTAGTGATCCTTTAGAACAATATTTGCTAGACCATGAAAATGATATGTTTATGAATGAAAGAAGGGAAATAGATGAAGTATTCTTTAAATAGGAACCCATCCTTAAACACAATTTGCCTGTTGAAATCCTAGGGGATCCTCCTCCACCCAAGGGTGATCCCGTGTTTGAGCTTAAACCGTTACCTGATACTCTTAAATATGCTTATCTTGATGAGAAAAAGATATATCCTGTTATTATTAGTGCTAACCTTTCAGAGCATGAAGAAGAGAGATTACTGAAAACTCTGAAGAAGCACCGTGCTGCTATTGGATATACTCTTGATGATCTTAAGGGCATTAGTCCCACTCTGTGTCAACACAAAATAAATTTGGAGGAAGATGCCAAACCAGTTCGTGATCATCAACGACGGCTGAATCCTAAGATGAAGGAAGTGGTAAGAAAGGAAATACTAAAGCTTCTTGAGGCAGGTATAATTTATCCCGTTGCTGATAGTCAGTGGGTAAGTCATGTCCATTATGTCCCTAAGAAGGGAGGTATTACTATCGTTCCTAATGATAAAGATGAGTTGATCCCGCAAAGAATTATTACAGGTTATAGGATGGTAATTGATTTCCGCAAATTAAATAAAGCTACTAAAAAGATCATTACCCTTACCTTTTATCGATCAAATGCTAGAAAGATTATCCAAACATACACATTTTTCTTTCTAGATGGTTATTCTGGTTTCTCTCAAATACCTGTGTCAGCCAATGATCAATCAAAGACTACTTTTACTTGCCCTTTTGGTACTTTTGCTTATAGACGTATGCCTTTTGGTTTATGTAATGCACCTGCTACCTTTCAAAGATGCATGATGGCTATATTCTCTGACTTTTGTGAAAAGATTTGTGAGGTTTTCATGGACGATTTTTCCGTCTATGGATCCTTTTTTGATGATTGCTTAAGCAACCTTGATCGAGTTTTGCAGAGATGTGAAGAAACTAATCTTGTCTTGAATTGGGAAAAGTGCCACTTTATGGTTAATGAAGGTATTGTCTTGGGGCATAAAGTTTCTGAAAGAGGTATTGAAGGTTGATAAAGCCAAGGTTGATGCTATTGAAAAGATGCCATGTCCCAAGGACATCAAAGGTATAAGAAGTTTCCTTGGTCACGCGGTTTTTATAGGAGGTTCATTAAGGACTTCTCAAAAATTTCTCGGCCTCTGACTAATTTATTACAAAAAGATATACCATTTGTTTTTTGATGATGATTGTGTAGAAGCATTTGAAATACTTAAGAAAGCATTGATCTCTGCACCTATTGTTCAGCCACCTGATTGGAATTTACCTTTTGAAATTATGTGTGATGCTAGTGATTATGCTGTAGGTGTGTTCTAGGGCAAAGAGTTGATAAGAAATTAAATGTTATTCAATATGCTAGTAAAACTCTAGACAATGCTCAGAGAAATTATGCTACTACTGAAAAAGAATTCTTAGCAGTTGTATTTGCTTGTGATAAGTTCAGACCTTATATTGTTGATTCTAAAGTAACTATTCACACTGATCATGCTGCTATTAAATATCTTATGGAAAAGAAAGATGCTAAACCTAGACTTATTAGATGGGTTCTCTTGCTACAAGAATTTGATTTGCATATTATTGATAGAAAGGGAGCTGAGAACCCCGTTGCAGACAACTTGTCTAGGTTAGAAAATGTGCTTGATGACCCACTACCTATTGATGATAGCTTTCCTGATGAGCAATTAAATGTCATAAATGCTTCTCATACTGCTCCATGGTATGCTGATTATGCTAATTACATTGTTGCTAAGTTTATACCACCTAGTTTCACATACCAGCAAAAGAAAAAGTTCTTCTATGATTTGAGACATTACTTTTGGGATGACCCACATCTTTATAAAGAAGGAGTAGATGGTGTTATTAGACGTTGTGTACCTGAGCATGAACAGGAACAGATCCTACGCAAGTGTCACTCCGAGGCTTATGGAGGACACCATGCTGGAGATAGAACTGCACATAAGGTATTGCAATCTTTTTATTGGCCTACTCTCTTCAAGGATGCCCGTAAGTTTGTCTTGTCTTGTGATGAATGTCAAAGAATTGGTAATATTAGTAGACGTCAAGAAATGCCTATGAATTATTCACTTGTTATTGAACCATTTGATGTTTGGGGCTTTGATTATATGGGACCTTTTCCTTCCTCTAATGGATATACACATATTTTAGTTGCTGTTGATTACGTTACTAAGTGGGTAGAAGCTATTCCAACTAGTAGTGCTGATCAAACCTCTATTAAGATGCTTAAGGAAGTTATTTTTCCGAGGTTTGGAGTCCCTAGATATTTAATGACTGATGGTGGTTCACATTTTATTCATGGTGCTTTCCGTAAAATGCTTGCTAAATATGATGTTAATCATAGAATTGCATCTCCTTATCACCCACAGTCTAGTGGTCAAGTAGAATTGAGCAATAGAGAACTCAAATTAATTTTGCAAAAGACTGTTAATAGATCTAGAAAGAATTGGTCCAAGAAACTTGATGATGCATTATGGGCCTATAGAACTGCATATAAAAATCCTATGGGTATGTCTCCGTATAAAATGGTTTATGGAAAAGCATGTCACTTACCTCTCGAACTAGAACATAAGGCTTATTGGGCTATTAAAGAGCTCAATTATGATTTCAAACTTGCCGGTGAGAAGAGGTTATTTGACATTAGCTCACTTGATGAATGGAGAACCCAAGCCTATGAAGAATGCCAAATTGTTTAAAGAAAAGTTAAAAGATGGCATGACAAAAGGATACAAAAGCATGAGTTTAATGTAGGTGATTATGTATTGCTATACAACTCTCGTTTAAGATTTTTTGCAGGAAAACTTCTCTCTAAATGGGAAGGTCCTTACGTTATCGAGGAGGTCTATCGTTCCGGTGCCATAAAAATCAACAACTTCGAAGGCACAAATCCGAAGGTGGTGAACGGTCAAAGAATTAAACATTATATCTCAGGTAATCCTATAAATGTTGAAACCAATGTTATTGAAACCGTAACCCCGGAGGAATACATAAGGGACACTTTTCGGAACGTTTCAGACTCCGAAAAGGAATAGGTATGTGGTACGGTAAGTAAACCGACTCCAAAACAGTTTATGGCAATATTTCTCGTTTTGGAATATTTAGAAAAATAGAAAAATAAGAGCAGTCCGGGAAGGACACGAGGCCTCCACGAGGGTGGAGGGTGCGCCCTACCCCCTGGGCGCGCCCCTACCTCGTGGGCACCTCGTGTGCTCTCCGGACTCCGTTTTTACACGACACGTATTTTGGTCGGTAAAAATTCATTATATAATCTCCCGAAGGGTTTTGACTCCCGTATCACGCAAAAATCTCTGTCTTTGTTTCGAGCTGTTTTTCTGACAGATCCAGGATCGTCATGTCGTCTTCAAGTGCCCCCAAGGACCAGTTCTTCGAAGAAGGTCATCAACCCCTACCTCGCGGAGGATGCTGCAACACCCTCAAACCATTGAGATGCGTGAGGGGTTGTTGCACATCCGCGATGTTGAGGGACCAAGGAAGACCGGAAGCACGGAGGCAAGGCTCGAAGGCATTGGAGCAAGAAGTTTTCAAGTGTCAGAGAGATGGTGGAGCGTGGACTCGATTCCAATCACATTATGATCACGGAGTTCACCAACAACCACAAGCTGGACGTCAAGGACATTGGGGAGGCCATCTTCAAAGCTTCATGAGAAAATCAAGCACCTCCAAGCCCAGATCTATGACCTGCAAAATCAAAACTGTGAGTATGAATATAGATTCAAGAGGATGAGTTTGGCTGTAGATTTGAGGTTTCAGGAGACTCGAATCATCCTTCTAATGATGGTGAGCATATGCCTTGGAAGAAGGACGACAAGCCTACGCCATCAACAAAATATCAATTCTTCACCAACAAAGGAAGAATGAGTATCTGGTATGGGCACTCCCCTTGGCAACTGCCAAGCTTGGGGGAGTGCCCTGGTATCGTATCACCATCACTTTTATCTTTACCATTTTCTTTAGTTCGATCCTTTTTGGTAATATCTTGATCTAGTAGAATAAGTTTTAGTATGATCTAGTTGTGAGTTTTGCTTTATGATCCTTCTATGTAATCGAGTCCCGTGAGCTATATATAATAAAGATTAGTGTTGAGTCAAGGGCTTGATTATTTTGCCAGTGATCTTGAGTGAATAAAAGAAAAGATAAGAAATAAAAAAAGAAATAAAAGAGATCATATGGACCTTATGGAGAGTAATGAGCTCACATAGAAAAAAGTATGATGAATAAAGATGTTGAGAGTTGACAAACATAGTTTTGGTCATCGTTGCGCAATTAATAGGAAGTAATAAAGAAAGAGAGGTCTTCACATATAAATATACTATCTTGGACATCTTTTATGATTGTGAGCACTCATTAAAATATGACATGCTAAAAGAGTTGATGTTGAACAAGGAAAAAAACGTAATGGATTATGTTTTCTTACATCTGAGATAAATTATGTTGTCTTGGATAATCCAACATGATTGAGCTTGCCTTCCCCCCTCATGCTAGCCAAATCCTTTGCATCAAGTAGAGATACTACTTGTGCTTCCAAACACCCTTAAACCAGTTTTGCCATGAGAGTCCACCATATCTACCTATGGATTGAGTAAGATCCTTGATGTAAGTTTTCATTGGTGCAAGCAATAAAAATTGCTCTCTAAATATGTATGATTGATTGGTTTGGAGGAAATAAGCTTTATACGATCATGTGATATGGAATAAATAAAAGCGACAGACTGCATAATAAAGGTCCATATCACAAGTGGCAATATAAAGTGACGTTCTTTCGCATTAAGATTTTGTGCATCCAACCATAAAAGCGCATGACAACCTCTGCTTCCCTCTGCGAAGGGCCTATCTTTTACTTTTATCTCCTAACTTGCATAAGAGTCATGGTGACCTTCACCTTTCCTTTTTACATTTTATCTTTTGGCAAGCACAACATGTTGGAAAGATCCTGGTATATATGGCTAATTGGATGTGAGTTTTCATGAACTATTATTGTTGACATTACCCTTGAGGTAAAACGTTGGGAGGCAAAACTATAAGCCCCTATCTTTCTCTGTGTCCGATTAAAACTCCATACCCATAAGTATTGCGTGAGTGTTAGCAATTGTGAAAGACTATATGATAGTTGAGTATGTGGACTTGCTAAAAGGCTCTTATATTGACTCTTTCCTATGTTATGATAAATTGCAATTGCTCCAATGACTAAGATTATAGTTTGTTAGTTTTCAATGAAGTTTATGATTCATAATTGAAATTGTGATTGAATTGTTACTCTAGCATAAGAATTCATATGACAAGAATTATATAAGTTGCTGTTCTAGGAATGATCATGATGCTCTCATGTCCGTATTTTATTTTTATCGACACCTCTATCTCTAAACATGTGGACATATTTTTCGATTTCGGCTTTCGCTTGAGGACAAGCAAGGTCTAAGCTTGGGGTGTTGATACGTCCATTTTGCATCATGCTTTTATATCAACATTTATTGCATTATGGGATGTTATTACTAATTATGTCACAAAACTTATGCCTATTCTCTCTTATTTTACAAGGTTTACATAAAGAGGGAGAATGCCGGCAGCTGGGATTCTGGGCTGGAAAAGGAGCAAATATTAGAGACCTATTCTGCACAGCTCCAAAAGTCCTGAAACTTCACGGAAGACATTTTCAGAATATATAAAAATACTGAGCGCAAGAAGTTCACCAGGGGGGCCACACCCTGCCCACGAGGGTGGGGGCGCGCCCCCCTGGGCGCCCCTACTCATGGGCCCCCTGGTGGCCCTCCGATGACCATCTTCTGCTATATGGAGTCTTTCGATGAGGAAAAAAATCATAGTCCATCTTTTGCTACTTATGTTGATCTCCCCAAGGAGAAGTGGTTTAAATATCATCCTCCCATAGAAGTAAAAGTAGCTTCACCTGTTAAAGTTGAAGAAAAGACCATCACTTATAATGATCCTATTGTTCCCACCTCTTACGTTGAGAAACCACCTTTCCCTGCTAGAGTAAAGGATCATGCTAAAGCTTCAACTGTTGTTCGTAAAAGCAATACTAGAACTTATACACCTCCTGAGCAAGTCAAAGTAGAACCTAATATTGCTATTGTTAAAGATCTCTTGTCTGATAATATTGATGGGCATGTCATTGAATTCTCTGGTGAAACTGCTAGAATTGCTAAACCCTGTGATAGAGATAAACATAGACCTGTGGTAGGCGTGCCTGTTATTTCTGTTAAAATAGGAGATCATTGTTATCATGGCTTATGTGATATGGGTGCTAGTGCTAGTGTTATACCCATTGACTTATATAAAGAAATTATGCATGATATCGCACCTGCTGAGTTAGAAGATATTGATGTTACAATTAAACTTGCCAATAGAGATACTATATCTGCAATGGGAATTGTTAGAGATGTTGAAGTCTTGTGTGGGAAAACCAAATATCCCGCTGACTTTCTTGTTCTTGGTTCTCCACAAGATAGCTTTTGTCCCATTATTTTTGGGTAGACCCTTCTTGAATACTGTTAATGCTACGATAGACTGCAAAAAGAATGTTGTTACTGTTGGCTTGGATGATATGGTTCATGAGTTTAATTTCTCTAAATTAGTAAACAACATCGTGAGAGAAGAATTGCCTAGTAAGGATGAAATTATTGGTCTTGCTTCTATTGCTGTACCTCCTAGTGATCCTTTAGAACACTATTTGCTAGACCATGAAAATGATATGTTTATGAATGAAAGAAGGGAAATAGATGAAGTATTCTTTAAACAGGAACCTATTCTGAAACACAATTTGCCTGTTGAAATCCTAGGGGATCCTCCTCCACCCAAGGGTGATCCCGTGTTTGAGCTTAAACCGTTGCCTGATAATCTTAAATATGCTTATCTTGATGAAAAGAAGATATATCCTGTTATTATTAGTGCTAACCTTTCAGAGCATGAAGAAGAAAGATTATTGAAAACTCTGAAGAAGCACCGTGCAGCTATTGGATATACTCTTGATGATCTTAAGGGCATTAGTCCCACTCGATGTCAGCATAAAATAAATTTGGAAGCGGATGTTAAACCAGTATGTGATCCTCAACGACGTTTGAATCCTAAAATGAAAGAAGTGGTAAGGAAGGAAATACTCAAGCTTCTGGAGGCAGGTATAATTTATCCCGTTGCTGATAGTCAGTGGGTAAGTCCTGTCCATTGTGTCCCTAAGAAGGGAGGCATTACTGTTGTCCCTAATGATAAAGATGAATTGATTCCTCAAAGAATTATTACAGGTTATAGGATGGTAATTTATTTCCGCAAATTAAATAAAGCCACTAAGAAAGATCATTACCCCTTACCTTTTATTGATTAAATGCTAGAAAGATTATGCAAACATACACATTATTGCTTTCTAGATGGTTATTCTGGTTTCTCTCAAATACCTGTGTCGGCTAAAGATCAATCAAAGACTACTTTTACATGCCCTTTTGGTCCTTTTGCTTATAGACGTATGCCTTTTGGTTTATGTAATGCACCTGCTACCTTTCAAAGATGCATGATGGCTATATTCTCTGATTTTTGTGAAAAGATTTGTGAGGTTTTCATGGACGACTTTTCCGTCTATGGTTCCTCTTTTGATGATTGCTTGAGCAATCTTGATCGAGTTTTGCAGAGATGTGAAGAAACTAATCTTGTCTTGAATTGGGAAAAGTGCCACTTTATGGTTAATGAAGGTATTGTCTTGGGGCACAAAGTTTCTGAAAGAGGTATTGAAGTTGATAAAGCCAAGGTTGACGCTATTGAAAAGATGCCATGTCCCAAGGACATCAAAGGTATAAGAAGTTTCCTTGGTGACGCCGGATTTTATAGGAGGTTCATTAAGGACTTCTCAAAAATTTCTCGGCTTCTGACTAATTTATTACAAAAAGATGTACCATTTGTCTTTGATGATGATTGTGTAGAAGCATTTGAAATACTTAAGAAAGCATTAGTCTCTGCACCTATTGTTCAGCCACCTGATTGGAATTTACCCTTTGAAATTATGTGTGATGCTAGTGATTATGCTGTAGGTGCTGTTCTAGGGCAAAGAGTTGATAAGAAATTAAATGTTATCCATTATGCTAGTAAGACTCTAGACAATGCTCAAAGAAATTATGCTACTACCGAAAAGGAACTTTTAGCAGTTGTGTTTGCTTGTGATAAATTCAGACCCTATATTGTTGATTCTAAAGTAACTATTCACACTGATCATGCTGCTATTAAATATCTTATGGAAAAGAAAGATGCTAAACCTAGACTTATTAGATGGGTTCTCTTGCTGCAAGAATTTGATTTGCATATTGTTGATAGAAAAGGAGCTGAGAACCCAGTTGCAGACAACTTATCTAGGTTAGAGAATGTTCTTGATGACCCACTACCTATTGATGATAGCTTTCCTGATGAACAATTAAATGTCATAAGCACTTCTCATAGCACTCCATGGTATGCTGATTATGCTAATTATATTGTTGCTAAATTTATACCACCTAGCTTCACATACCAACAAAAGAAAAAGTTATTTTATGATTTGAGACATTACTTTTGGGATGACCCACATCTTTATAAAGAAGGAGTAGATGGTGTTATTAGACATTGTGTACCTGAGCATGAACAGGAACAGATCATACGCAAGTGTCACTCCGAAGCTTATGGAGGACACCACGCTGGAGATAGAACTGCACATAAGGTATTGCAATCTGGTTTTTATTGGCCTACTCTCTTCAAGGATGCCCGTAAGTTTGTTTTATCTTGTGATGAATGTCAAAGAATTGGTAATATTAGTAGACGTCAATAAATGCCTATGAATTATTCACTTGTTATTGAACCATTTGATGTTTGGGGCTTTGATTATATGGGACCTTTTCCTGCCTCCAATGGATACAATCATATTTTAGTTGCTGTTGATTACGTTACTAAGTGGGTAGAGGCTATTCCAACTAGTAGTGCTGATCATAACACTTCTATTAAAATGCTTAAGGAAGTTATTTTTCCGAGGTTTGGAGTCCCTAGATATTTAATGACTGATGGTGGTTCACACTTTATTCATGGTGCTTTCCGTAAAATGCTTGCCAAATATGACGTTAATCATAGAATTGCATCTCCTTATCACCCACAGTCTAGTGGTCAAGTAGAATTGAGTAATAGAGAGCTCAAATTAATTTTGCAAAAGACTGGTAATAGGTCTAGAAAGAATTGGTCCAAGAAACTTGATGATGCATTATGGGCATATAGAACTGCATATAAGAATCCTATGGGTATGTCTCCGTATAAAATGGTTTATGGAAAAGCATGTCACTTACCTCTCGAACTAGAACATAAGGCATATTGGGCTATTAAAGAGCTTAACTATGATTTCAAACTTGCCGGTGAGAAGAGGTTATTTGATATTAGCTCACTTGATGAATGGAGAACCCAAGCCTATGAAAATGCCAAGTTGTTTAAAGAAAAAGTTAAAAGATGGCATGACAAAAGGATACAAAAGCGTGAGTTTAATGTAGGCGATTATGTATTGCTATACAACTCTCGTTTAAGATTTTCCTACGTTATCGAGGAGGTCTATCGTTCCGGTGCCATAAAAATCAACAATTTCGAAGGCACAAATCCGAAGGTGGTAAACGGTCAAAGAATCAAGAACTATATCTCAGGTAATCCTATAAATGTTGAAACCAATGTTATTGAAACCGTAACCCCGGAGGAATACATAAGGGACACTTTCCAGAACGTTCCAGACTCCGAAAAGGAATAGGTATGTGGTACGGTAAGTAAAGCGACTCCAAAACAACTTTTAAGGCAATATTTCTCCGTTTTGGAATATTTAGAAAAATAGAAAAATAGGTAGCAGTCCAGGGAGGACACGAGCCCTCCATGAGGGTGGAGGGCGCGCCCTACCCCCCTGGGCGCGCCCCTACCTCATGAGCACCTCGTGTGCCCTCCGGACTCCATTTTCCTGCACGATATGTATTTTGGTCGGTAAAAATTCATTATATATTCTCCCGAAGGTTTTGACCCCTGTATCACGCAAATATCCCCTGTTTTCGTTTCGAGCTATTTCCGTTGCAGATTTGAGAATTCCGGACACTCGATCATCCTTCTATGAGGGTGAGCCTATGCCATGGAAGGGGACGACAAGCTTGCGTCATCAACAACACCTCCACCTCCAACAACAAAGAAGGAGACCTCATCACATGGGTATGGGCACTCCCCTTGGCAACTGCCAAGCTTGGGGGAGGTGCCCCGGTATCGTATCACCATCACAACTCCTATCTTTACCGTTTTTCTTAGTTCGATCCTATTAGTAGTATCTTGATTTAGTAGAATAAAGTCATGACATGATCTAGTTTTGAAGTTTGCTTTATGATCCCTCTATGCAATCTAGTCCGTGAGCTATATATAATAAAGATTAGTGTTGAGTCAAGGGCTTGATTATTTTGCCATGATCTTGAGTGAATAAAAGAAAGAATAAAAAGAAACAAAGAGTTCATATTGATCTTATTGAGAGTAATGACTTCACATAGAAAGAGTATGATGATTAAAAAGTTGTTAGGAGTTGGCAAATATAGCTTTAGTCATCGTGGCAATTAATAGGAAGTAATAAGGAGAGAGAGGTTTCACATATAGATATACTATCATTGACATCTTTATGATTGGGAGCACTCATTAAAATATGACATGCTCTAGAGTTGATGTTGGACAAGGAAGACAACGTAATGGGTTATGTTTTCTCGCATCTCAGTTAAATTATATTGTCATGGATCATTCAAACATGCTGAGCTTGCCTTTCCCCCTCATGCTAGCCAAATTCTCAGCACCAAGTAGAGATACTACTTGTGCTTCCAAATACCCTTAAACCAGTTTAGCCATGAGAGTCCACCATATCTACCTATGGATTGAGTAAGATCCTTCAAGTAAGTTGTCATCGGTGCAAGCAATAAAAATTGCTCTTTAAATATGCATGACTTATTAGTGCAGAGAAATAAGCTTTGTACGAACTTGTTGTGGACGCAATAAAAGCGACGGACTGCATAATAAAGGTTCACATACAAGGGGCAATAAAAAGTGACATTCTTTTGCATTAAGATTTTATGCATCCAACCATAAAAGCGCATGGCAACCTCTGCTTCCCTCTGCGAGGGGCCTATCTTTTATTATTATCCTCTATCTTATGCAAGAGTCAAGGTAATCTTCACCATTCCCTTTTTCATTTTATCCTTTGGCAAGCACTTCATGGTGGGGTGATCCTGATATATATATCCAATTGGATGTACGTTAGCATGAACTATTATTGTTGACATCACCCAAAGGTGAATAAGTTTGGAGGCAGCATTATAAGCCCCAATCTTTCTCTGTGTCTGATTGAAACTTCATAACCACAAGTATTGCGTGAGTGTTAGCAATTATGAAGGACTAAGTGATAGTTGAGTATGTGGACTTGCTTTTAAGCTCTGACATAGACTCCTTCCGATGTTATGATAAATTGCAATTGCTTCAATGACTGAGGTTATAATTTGTTAGCACCTAATAAGGTTTCTGATTCATACTTTTGCATTGTGAAAAGATCATCACTTGAACATAAGTAATCATATGACAAATCTATATATGTTGCTTGTTATGAAACAATCATGATGCCTTCATGTCCGTATTTTATTTTTATCGACGCCTCTACCTCTAAACATGAGGACATATTTATTGTTATCGGCTTTTCGCTTGAGGACAAGCGAGGTCTAAGCTTGGGGGAGTTGATACGTCCATTTTGCGATCATGCTTTTATGTTAATATTTATTGCATTATGGACTGTTATTTCACTTTATGTCACAATACTTATGGCTATTCTCTCATAAGCTCACAAGGTTTACCATGAAGAGGGGGAATGCCGGCAGCTGGAATTCTGGCTGGAAAAGGAGCAAATATTGGAGACCTATTCTGCGCAACTCCAAAAGTCCTGAAACTCCACAGAATATCTTAAAATAAATAAAGAAAAATTGTCGCCAAAGATGAAGGCCAGGGGGCCCATACCCTGCTCACGAGGGTGGGGGGCGCGCCCCTCCCCCCTGGACGCGCCCCCCTACCTCGTGGGCCCTGGTGGCTCTCCGACGCCCATCTTATCCTATATGAAGTCTTTTGATGAGAAGAAAAATCATAAGCAACCTTTCGGGACGAGACTCCGCCGCCATGAGGCGGAACCTTGGCGGAACCAATCTAGGGCTCCGGCAGAGCTGTTCTGCTGGGGACACTTCCCTCCGGGAGGGGTTAATCATCACCATCGTCATCACCAACGCTCCTCTCATCGGGAGAGGGCAATCTCCATCAACATCTTCACCAGCACCATCTCATCTCCAAACCCTAGTTCATCTCTTGTATCCAATCCTTGTCTCTAAGTCCGGGATTGGTGCTAGTAGGTTGCTAGTAGTGTTGATTACTCCTTGTAGTTGATGCTAGTTGGTTTACTTGGTGGAAGATCATATGTTCAGATCCTTTATGCATACTATTACCCCTCTGATTATGAACATGAATATGCTTTGTGAGTAGTTACGTTTGTTCCCGAGGACACGGGAGAAGTCTTGCTATTAGTAGTCATGTGAATTTGGTATTCGTTCGATATTTTGATGAGATGTATGTTGTCTAACCTCTAGTGGTGTTATGTGAACGTCGACTACATAACACTTCACCATTATTTGGCCCTAGAGGAAGGCACTGGGAAGTAATAAGTAGATGATGGGTTGCTAGAGTGACAGAAGCTTAAACCCTAGTTTATGTGTTGCTTCGTAAGGGGCTGATTTGGATCCATATGTTTCATGCTATGGTTAGGTTTACCTTAATACTTTTGTTGTAGTTGCGGATGCTTGCAATAGAGGTTAATCATAAGTGGGATGCTTGTTCAAGTAAGAACATCACCCAAGCACCGGTCCACCCACATATCAAATTATCAAAGTACCGAACGCGCATCATATGAGCGTGATGAAAACTAGCTTGACGATATTCCCATGTGTCCTCGGGAGCTCTTTTCCTTATATAAGAATTTTTTCGGCTTGTCCTTTGCTACAAAAAGGATTGGGCCACCTTGCTGCACCTTACTTACTTTTGTTACTTGTTGCTCGTTACAATTTACCTTATCACAAAACTATCTGTTACCACTTATTTCAGTACTTGCAGAGAATACCTTGCTGAAAACCGCTTATCATTTCCTTCTGCTCCTCGTTGGGTTCGACACTCTTACTTATCGAAAGGACTACGATATATCCCCTATACTTGTGGGTCATCACAAGGCACGTATTGTATTGTTTCCATCGAGGATAACAAGATGGGGTTTTCTTCATATTGCATGAGTCTATCCCTCTACATCATGTCATCTTGCTTAAGGCGTTATTCTGTTTTTAACTTAATACTCTAGATGCATGCTGGATAGCGGTCGATGAGTGGAGTAATAGTACTAGATGCAGGCAGGAGTCGGTCTACTTGTCTCAGATGTGATGCCTATATACATGATCATACCTAGATATTCTCATAACTATGCTCAATTCAGTCAATTGCTCAACAGTAATTTGTTCACCCACCGTAGAATACTTATGCTCTCGAGAGAAGCCACTAGTGAAACCTATGGCCCCCGGGTCTATCTTTATCATATCAATCTCCTACTACTTAGTTGTTTACTTTGACATTTACTTTGCCTTTATTTTACTTTGCATCTTTATCATAAAAATACCAAAAATATTATCTTATCATATCTATCAGATCTCACTCTCGTAAGTGGCCCTATAGGGATTGACAACCCCTATTTGCGTTGGTTGCAAGGATTTATTTGTTTTGTGCAGGTGCGAGGGACTCGCACATAGCCTCCTACTGGATTGATACCTTAGTTCTCAAAAACTGAGAGAAATACTTACGCTACTTTGCTGCATCATCCCTTCCTCTTTGGGGAAAACCAACGCAGTGCTAAAAGAGGTAGCAAGAAGGATTTCTGGCGCCGTTGCCGGGGAGGTCTACGCAGAAGTCAACATACCAAGTACCCATCACATACCCTTATCTCCCGCATTATATTATTTGCCATTTGCCCCTCGTTTTCCTCTCCCCCACTTCACCCTTGCCGTTTTATTTGCCCTCTCTCTCTCTATCCTCCCTCTATTTGCCTCTTTTGCCCGCTTGCTTTTTGTTTGCTTGTGTGTTAGTTTGCTTGCTTGTCACGATGGCTCAAGATAATACTAAATTCTGTGTGAGGGAGTCCTGGATTAGGGGGTCTCCGGACAGCCGGACTATATCCTTTGGCCGGACTGTTGGACTATGAAGATACGAGATTGAAGACTTCGTCCCGTGTCCGGATGGGACTCTACTTGGCGTGGAAGGCAAGCTAGGCAATACGGATATGGATATCTCCTCCTTTGTAACAGACCTTGTGCAACCCTAGCCTCCTCCGGTGTCTATATAAACCAAAGGGTTTTAGTCCGTAGGACAACATACAATCATACCATAGGCTAGCTTCTAGGGTTTAGCCTCTCCGATCTCGTGGTGGATCAACTCTTGTATTACTCATATTGTCAAGAATAAACAAGCAGGACGTAGGGTTTTACCTCCATCAAGAGGGCCCGAACCTGGGTAAAACATCGTGTCCCCTGCCTCCTGTTACCATCCGCCTTAGACGCACAGTTCGGGACCCCCTACTTGAGATCCGCCGATTTTGACACCGACATTGGTGCTTTCATTGAGAGTTCCTCTGTGTCGTCACCATTAGGCTTGATGGCTCCTTCGATCATCGATAGCGATGCAGTCCAGGGTGAGACTTTTCCCCCCGGACAGATCTTTGTATTCGGCGGCTTTGCACTGCGGGCCAACTCGCTTGGCCATCTGGAGCAGATCGAGAGTTACGCCCCTGGCCACCAAGTCAGGTTTGGAAGCTTAAACTACACGGCCAACATCCGTGGAGACTTGATCTTGGACGGATTCGAGCCCATGCCGAGTGCACCGCACGGTCACGATGAGCATGATTTAGCTCTACCATCGGACAGTGTTCAGGAGACCACACCGGCAACCGCTCTGACCCTCAATTCGGAGCCAATTGCGCCATCCATGGACGGGTGGATAGACCCCGCCATGGAGGCCGTATTCTCAGCGGCGATCGAGCCGAGGATCGACCTTACCCTTCACGGGAGCCGTGACGCCGAACTACCGGATTCTTCCCCGGCCACGGACTCTGAACCGCCTGCGCCCGTGCCTGCCGAATCCGACTGGGCGCCGATCATGGAGTTCACCTCCGCGGATATCTTTCAGCACTCGCCTTTCGGCGACATACTGAACTCATTAAGGTCCCTCTCCTTGTCAGGAGAGTCCTGGCCGAACTATGTCCGGCAGGATTGGGATGCGGATGATGAAGAAATTCGCCGCCCACCCACCACCCACTTAGTAGCCACTGTCGATGATTTGACCGACATGCTCGACTTCGACTCCAAAGACATCGACGGTATGGACGACGATGCAGGAGACGAACAGGAACCACTGCCCACAGGGCACTGGACGCCCACTTCATCATATGACGTATACATGGTGGACACACCAAAAGAAAATGACGACGAGGAACGGAAGGACGCAGCGAAGGGTTGTTCCCTCGAGAAGCATCAAAGCGGTGGCGTAAGCGCCGCTCCAAATCCCGCCTCGGCAGAAACAGCGACCATATAGACCCAGCGTTAGAGCAGGGTGAACCATCGCCCGACCACGGCAACACGGAGAATCAAACCGAACAACCCGACTCCGTCGAAGATAACAGTCTGGACGACATCACACCGGACAGGCTCCCGGAGCAACAGAATGCCCATCAAAGGCTTGTTGCCACTGCGAGGAGTCTGAAAAAGCAGAAGCAAAGGCTCAGGGCTGCACAAGACACACTCAGAATCAGATGGTGAAGTACTCAACACTACAGCGAAGTACGGCGGTAATCGCCACACCAAGAGCTACCCAAAGCGAAAATTGCTATCTGAATTCGATGAGGAGGCCTTAGAGCCCCCGCAACTAAAAAACAAAACGGCCATCCGGTCGGATAGACGACCTCGTGGCTAACACAGAGCGGCAAACGACGCCGCACATAAGCCAGTACGCGATCCACGCGAGGGCTCGCATCAAAAGGACAGCGCAACCAGATCCATATACGGGCCATGCAAGCGCGCTCCAGCATGCAATGCAGCACAACAAACATCCGAACACCACGGTACACCCAAATACAGGGGTGCCTCACACCCCATATGTTTCACCGATGAGGTGCTGGACCATGAATTTCCAGAGGGGTTCAAACCCGTAAACATAGAGGCGTACGACGGAACGACAGACCCTGGGGTCTGGATTGAGGACTACATCCTCCATATCCACATGGCTCGAGGAGACGATCTCCACGCCATCAAGTACTTACCCCTCAAGCTCAAAGGGCCAGCTCGGCACTGGCTTAAAAGCCTCCCCGAATACTCCATTGGAAGCTGGGAAGAGCTCGAAGACGCCTTTCGGGAAAATTTTCAAGGAACCTATGTCCGACCACCAGATGCAGACGATTTAAGTCATATAACTCAACAGCCCAGAGAGTCAGCCCGAAAGCTTTGGAACAGGTTCCTCACTAAAAAGAACCAAATAGTCGACTGTCCGGACGCCGAAGCCTTAGCAGCTTTCAAGCACAGCGTTCGAGACGAATGGCTTGCCAGACACCTCGGCCAAGAAAAGCCGAGAACAATGGCAGCTTTAATAAGCCTCATGACCCGCTTTTGCGCGGGCGAGGATAGCTAGTTAGCCCGATGCAGCACCAGCGACCCAAGTACATCCGAAGTCAGGGACGGAAACAGGAAATCACGACGCAGCAAAAACAAGCGCCAGAATAAAGAAGAAAGCCCGAAGAGCACGGCGGTAAACGCCGGATTCAGAAGCTCTTGGCCAGGTCAGCAAAAGCTGCCCTCCAAAGGCAACAGAGATGAACTATCCAGCCTAAACAAGATTCTGAACCAAATATGTCAGATCCATAGCACCCCCGATAAACCTGCAAATCATACCCATAGAGAATGTTGGGTCTTCAAGCAGTCCGGCAAGCTCAACGCCAAACATAAGGGGCAGGATACACCAAGCGAAGATGAGGACGAGCCTCGCAAGCAAAGCACTGGGGAACAGAAGAAATTCCTACCAGAAGTCAAAACAGTCAACGTGTTACACGTGATAAAGGGGAGAAACAAAGCGGCACTCCTAGAGACACATGCCCAGGGCCTATCACCGCGGAATTCTGCCACTGGTCATCCCAACCGATCACCTTTAACCATCGGGATTACTCGGCAAGTATCCGGCGTGCAGGATGGGCTGCCTTGGTATTAGACCCAATAATTGACGGATACTACTTCACACGAGTCCTGACGGACGGCGGCAGCAGTTTAAACCTGATATATCAGGACACAGTCCACAACATGGGGATAGACCCAGCAAAAATTAGCCATAGCAATACTACCTTTAAAGGAGTAACGCCAGGCCCAGAAGCCCATTGCACGGGCTCCCTGCTACTAGAGGTTATATTCGGCCTTCCCGATAACTTCTGCAGTGAAAAGTTAACCTTCCACATCGCTCTGTTCCAAAGTGGCTATCAAGCACTACTCAGACGTGAAGCTTTCGCTCGCTTTAACGCAATACCGCATTACGCTTCCCTCATGCTTAAGATGCCTGGTCCACGCGGCATCATTACAGTAAATGGAAATATTGAGCGCTCCTTACGCGCCGAAGACAGTGCGGCTGCCTTGGCAGCCGCACACTAAACGGCCTCACCAACTGAAGCATTTGACAGGTCGTTAAGACCACGGACGCGGATAGACGAGTCGGCGCAGCTATATGTAATTGATACAGGTTTGATGGCCATACCCCTATTACAATACAAGGGGCTCAAGGCACGCAAACAAGTGGCAATTAGACTCAAACTTTACTCATCTCGAATTGTACATGGTTTCTTTAGTATAACCTACCTTTTTGCATGACAACTTTTCAACTAAGTTCCTCTCTTTTATAGATGACCATCATGCTACACCCGTCCAGGATACGGCACAACGGAGACACAGGCGCAGGCGTGCAGCAGGGACCCGTTCCAAGGATTCTTTTTAGATTAAGACCCTGCGTAAACCTTTTTTACTATCTCTTGTTGATACACATCCCTCGGATTCTCAGTATAATTGAGAAGGATGCTGACGTCTTGGCATGTGGCCACGTCAGAATAATGCACGTACCTGGACACCAGGGGCTTATTCCAAAGGGCACTGTTTACGCCCGGTTTCCACCATAAAGACCGAATACATTAAGGAGTGTTCGGTGTCGCGAGTTTGGCCTTATATGCATCAGCTCCGAATCATGTCTGGTCAAATGTTGGGTTTGCCCGGCTCCTGTGTTTTGCTGCCTTACGATCCGCTCTATCGGCTAGGCGGCACCAGGAGAACTACTGCGATTGTGCCCTGGTTCATCCGGACGAGCACCTCAGTAGAGAAAGTCGAAAACTGACTGTCATGATATAGCATGAGACTGGTCAACCACTCGATGACCTAGCGGAATCTTCGGGATTCCTCCGCCTTAGCGAAGGGCCGTTTCCTGGCCAGGCATGTACGCACCCCGAATTCGGATGAGTGCGGAGCCACCAGGGGCTATATAGTAGCCCCACTGTCAAACTCCTCTGGCTAAGTGAAAGTGTTAAAGCATTATAGTCCGGTTGCCTAGTTCGCTGCGCTATCACCTCCTTAATGGACCAAGACGTTGGATCAAGTGTGAACATGTGTCTTCTGCGAACACCCCCACATTATATGCGTGGGGGCTGAAGCCGACGACTGCAATCTTTCAGGTTATATACATATATACAGAAACGGCCGCACAGGAGGTATCATAGTACTTTTGGGCAAAAGTATAAATACAACCTTGATAAATTCAATAAAACATTGTTTTTACAATGGGAATACATGTCACTCAAACATAATATTCTTCGAGCACTAAGCCTCTATCGAACGAGCGCCTTCAAGAACTTCTTCAAAGTAGTGCTCGGCAGCCACTCGGCCTATGGCCGAACCCTGTGCCGCAACAGTGGTGGCATCCATCTCCGCCCAGTATGTTTTGACACGGGCAAGGGCCATCTGCGAGCCTTCTATGCACGCCGACCTCTTTATAGCGTCGATGCGTGGCACAGCGCCAAGGAATTGTTGCACTAAGCTAAAGTAGCTATTCGTCCTTGGCCCTCCTGGCCACAAATGATCCACAACGGACCTCAGGGACAGTCCGGATAATCTATGGAGCTCGGCCCAACCGGTCAATCGCTCATTCAGCAACAGCGGACGGACTGGAGCGTGAAATTGTGACCAGAACAGCTTCTCCACTTCAGGACCTTTCTGATCCTTGAAGTACTCGGTCGCATCCGCAGCACTTGCAGCCAAATCCATGTACTCATCCGCAGAACTCCATAGTCGGCCCAGAGGAGCATATTTCGGATCTTCGAACTTAGTCCGCAACAAGAAGGGCTTCCCAGAAACGATATCCGCAGCTTGATTCAGCTCATCCTTCGTCGCTCTAATTTTGGAGCGGGCTTCCTTGGCAGCCACCCGGGCCTTCTCCAGGTCCATCGTATTCACCCGGCTTTCTTCTTCAAGAAGCCGGTAATGGTCAGCAGCATCTTTTAACTCCACACCAGCTCGGCAATTTTTTCTTTGCTCCCGCAATGTGTGGCTTGTTCGGCCCTTAACTCTTCGGCCGCCTTTAAAGTGACCGCATTACTACTCCTTGCTTGCTCCTTGGCTCGGGCAAGCTCCGCCCGAAGGATCTCCACGGTGGCAGCTCCATCTGCAGTCACAACATATTAAAGATAATGGCATCATGCCGCTCTCACTATGTGACATTCACCAGAAAAATCACCTACCCTACGCCTCATCAAGCCGCTTGTTAACAAGCCCGATGTCCGCATCTGTTGCATCCAGTTGGCGCTTTAGTTTGGCAAACCTATCAGTTCGGCTAGCCACCGGAGCTTCAACCACCTGCACATAAAGGCGGTCTGGTTATTACCTGGGACTATGATCCTCTGTTTGGCGCCGCCTCGACGACAACCAGAGTCTCAGGGGCTACTATCTACACAGGGCACACCTAAAAATGTGCGGTACTGTCAAAAATGTACATCATTTCACGTACCTCAAAACCCGTCAGTAGACTCCTAAATGCTTCATCCAACCCGCTTTCGGCAGACGAAATCCTTTCAATCACCGTACCCATCAACGTACGGTGCTCTTCTGAAATAGTCGCTCGCTCTAGCAGATCCCTCAGTACGTCCGACCGCATACCAGACGGTGCTGGACTCTTTTGATTGCTCTCTTCAAGAGCCGGATACTGGGGACTTTGGGTGGCCATAGGATTACCTTCTGGCCTTGCTGGATCAGGAGAAACCCTCCGCGATGACACCTCGGGGTCGCCCGCCTCGTGAGGCGGTGTGGCAGGGGGAGGCGTTTCTCTCTCCATCATCTCTGGAAGAAGATCCCCCGAAGACGAGCTCTGCTGAGAAGGGCTAAGATCCGAACTGCAAGATAAATGCTTCGGTTATTTTCCTCAGAAGTAAGGTAGGATATCTTCACTATTAAGTACTTTTTGATTACTTACAGCTCGGTAGAGGGCTGATCCCCGCACGGACATTGTGCGGCAAGAATACCCTCTGAGGCAGGACCCTCTAGCGGAGATTTCTTCTCCCGTTTGGAAACCTTGGTTTCCGGATCTTCAGAGGTAGTCCTCTTCCTTCCCCGAGGAGAGAGAATGTCAGATTCTTCCCCTTGGTTATCCTCCCTTGCAGAGGCGCTCATTCCCTCGATTGGAATAGTTAGCGATGGCGGCCTGCTTTTGCCCTCTTTATTCCCCCTTTCATCTTCCTTTGAGGGCACCAGACAAGGTGCTGGCTCGAGCATCTTTTCTAGCACCGGATTGTCCAAGCCTTCAGGAAGGAGGGCCGAACACCGGATCATCTTCGCCTTTGTTATCCAGTCCTGGTCAAAGAGCAATTCTTCAGAATGATGTCATGATAAATAAAAGGACAGTGTGTTTGGCCATGGGATTACTTACTTGGGCAGCGATGCGGTTGCTGCTCAGGCCCACGTCCTCGGTAGTGTCCGGACACTCTATTTGGGGTCTGAAGAATGATTTGTACATCTCCTCGTGCGTCATGCCGAGGAAATTCTAAATAGTGCGTGGTCCTTCCGGGTTGAATTCCCACATCCGGAGGGGCCGGCGTTTGCAAGGCTGGACTCGACGAACCAGCATAACTTGCATTACCATAACCAGACTGAAATCTCCCTCGAAGAGATCTCGGATGCGGCTCTGCAGTATTGGCACGTCCTTGGCTGGACCCCAGCTCAGCCCCCTGCTGATCCATGACATCAGTTGTGGTGGAGGGCCCGAGCGAAAGGTGGGGGTAGCTACCCACTTGGCACTTCGGGGAGCTATGACGTAAAACCACTCCCTTTGCCACAATTCGGACACCTCTGGAAACGAACCCTTTGGCCATGGAGCGTCAGCAATTTTGCTTATTAGAGCACCTCCGCACGCTGCGTACTGCCCCTCGACCATCTTCGGCTTCACATCGAAGGTCTTGAGCCACAGGCCGAAGTGAGGGGTAATGCGGAGGGAGGCCTCACAAACGACAATAAATGACGAGATGTGAAGAAGGGAATCCGGGGCCAGATCATGAAAATCCAGCCCGTAATAGAACATAAGACCCCTAACAAAGGGATCCAGAGCGAGGCCTAGTCCTCGAAGGAAGTGGGAGACGAACACAACACTCTCGTTGGGTTCGAGAGTAGGGACGACCTGCCCTCGGGCGGGCAGCCTATGCGAAATTTCGGCGGTCAGATATCTGGCCTCCCTCAACTTCTTAATGTGCTCCTCCATGACGGAGGAAGGCATCCACCGGCCTTGAAGGCTGGATCCGGACATGATTGAAGGTCTGAAGCACCTGACCTGGGCTTTGGGTGTTAGAACTCGAGGCGGGGGAAGGATTCGATTGAGCACGGGAGGGAAAAAGAAAAAGCCTTGTCCCTTTATAAAGGGGATGAATATCAGGCGTCCTCCTCGTGGCCGTTTGAGACTTACCTAAGATCTAGGAGTCATACCAACAGGAATGGTTGGGTTACCCACGTTTGTATTGATGAGAATCCCGTAATAAGGGGAACACTATCTCTGCTTTGACAAGACGTGTCAAGAAACCGCCTCGCGTTATGTGCGGGGCTGGTTAAAGAAAAACGGTTCGAATAATTACCGGGCCATGGCGTGATGTCATGCTGCCAAAACGTGTTAGCAGATTAGATTTTTGGAAATATTATTCTCTCTATGGTGGTATGTGGAACTTATTTTGCAGGATCAGACACTATCCTTGTAATCAAACTCTTCCGTGATGTATTCGAAGGAGGAACCCGCCTTGCAATGCCGAAGACAACACTGCGCGCCGGACTCATCGTCATTGAAGCCTGGTTCAGGGGCTACTGAGGGAGTCCTGGATTAGGGGGTCTCCGGACAGCCGGACTATATCCTTTGGCCGGACTATTGGACTATGAAGATACAATATTGAAGACTTTGTCCCGTGTCCGGATGGGACTCTACTTGGCATGGAAGGCAAGCTAGGCAATACGGATATGGATATCTCCTCCTTTGTGACCGACCTTGTGTAACCCTAGCCTCCTCCGGTGTCTATATAAACCGGAGGGTTTTAGTCCGTAGGAAAACATACAATCATACCATAGGCTAGCTTCTAGGGTTTAGCCTCTCCGATCTCGTGGTAGATCAACTCTTGTACTACTCATATTGTCAAGAATAAACAAGCAGGATGTAGGGTTTTACCTCCATCAAGAGGGCCCGAACATGGGTCAAACATCGTGTCCCCTGCCTCCTGTTACCATCCGCCTTAGACGCACAGTTTGGGACCCCCTACCCGAGATCCGCCGGTTTTGACACGACAGTGTGACTTCACCAACACCAACAACAATGATTTTATTAGCACTCCGATTGCTCCTCTTATCGATGCTGAATCTTGTGAAATTAATGTTGCTTTGCTGAATCATGTTATGAAAGATCCGTTCTCCGGCCTTCCTAGTGAAGATGCCGCTACCCATCTAAATAGCTTTGTTGATTTTTGTGACATGCAAAAGAAGAAAGATGTGGATAATGATATTGTTAAATTGAAGCTATTTCCTTTTTCGCTTAGAGATCATGCTAAAGCTTGGTTTTTGTCTTTGCCTAAAAATAGTATTGATTCATGGAACAAGTGCAAAGATGCTTTTATCTCTAAGTATTTTCCTCCTTCTAAGATCATCTCTCTCAGAAATGATATTATGAACTTTAAGCAACTTGATCATGAACATGTTGCACAAGCTTGGGAGAGAATGAAATTAATGATACGTAATTGCCCTACTCATGGTTTAAATTTATGGATGATTATACAAATTTTTTATGCCGGATTGAATTTTGCTTCTAGAAATCTTTTAGATTCGGTCGCGGGAGGCACTTTTATGGAAATCACTTTAGGAGAAGCTACTAAACTCCTAGATAATATTATGGTTAATTATTCTCAATGGCATACTAAAAGATCTACTAATAAAAAGGTGAATGCGATAGAAGAAATTAATGTTTTGAGTGGAAAGATGGATGAACTTATGAAATTATTGGCTAATAAGAGTGTTTCTTCGGATCCTAATGACATGCCCTTGTATACTTTCATTGAGAATAATAATGAATTTATGGATGTGAATTTTGTTGGTAGGAACAATTTTGGAAACAACGCGTATAGAGGAAATTTCAATCCTATGCCTTATCCTAGTAATCCCTCTAATAATTATGGTAATTCCTACAACAATTATTTTGGAAATTATAATAAGATGCCCTCTGATTTTGATTCTAATATTAAAGAATTTATTACTTCGCAAAATAATTTTAATGCTACGATTGAAGAAAAATTGCTTAAGATTGACGATTTGGCTAGGAACGTTGATAGAATTGCTCTTGATGTTGATTCTTTGAAACTTAGATCTATTGCACCTAAGCATGATATCAATGAGTGTCTCAAAGCCATGAGAATTTCCATTGATGAGTGCAAAGAAAGAACCGCTAGGATGCGTGCTAAGAAAGATGCCTTTATAAGAGCGTGTTCTTCTAGTTCCTATGAAAATAATGATGAAGATCTAAAAGTTATTGATGTGTCCCCTATTAAATCTTTGTTTTGCAATATGAATCTTGATAATGATGGGACTGAATATGATCCACCTTTACCTAGAAGGTGTTCCAAGAATTCGGAATTTGTTGATCTTGATGCTAAATTTGATAAAAGTGGGATTGAAGAAATTAAAACCCTAGATGTTGCTAAACCCACTATTATGGATTTCAAGGAATTTAAATATGAAAATTTCTCTTTGATTGATTGTATTTCCTTGTTGCAATCCGTGCTAAATTCTCCTCACGCTTATAGTCAAAATAAAGCATTTACTAAACATATCATTGATGCCTTGATGCAAACTTATGAAGAAAAACTTGAATTGGAAGTTTCTATCCCTAGAAAGCTTTATGATGAGTTGGGAAACAATATAAAATAAATTAATATCAATGGATGCTATGCTTTATGTGATTTGGGTGCTAGTGTTTCCACGATTCCAAAGACTTTGTGTGATTTGTTAGGTTTCCGTGATTTTGATGATTGCTCTCTAAACTTGCACCTTGCGGGTTCCACTATTAAGAAACCTATGGGAAGAATTAATGATGTTCTTATTATTGCAAATAGGAATTATGTGCCCGTAGATTTTATCGTTCTTGACATAGATTGCAATCCTTCATGTCCTATTATTCTTGGTAGACCTTTCCTTAAAACGATTGGTGCAATTATTGATATGAAGGAAGGAAATATTAGATTCCAAATTCCATTAAGGAAAGGCATGGAACACTTTCCTAGAAAGAAAATTAAATTACCTTATGAATCTATTATGAGAGCCACTTACGGATTGCCTACCAAAGATGGCAATACCTAGATCTATTCTTGCTTGTTATGCCTAGCTAGGGGCGTTAAACGATAGCGCTTGTTGGGAGGCAACCCAATTTTATTTTTATTCCTTGATTTTTGCTCCTGTTTAGTAATAAATAAATTATCTAGCCTCTGTTTTGGTTGTGTTTTTTGTGTTTAATTAGTGTTTGTGCCAAGTAGAACCATTGGGAAGACTTGGGGAAAATTTTGTTGAACTTGCTGTAAAAAACAGAAACTTTAGCGCTCACGATAACTGCTGTAATTTTTATTTGGAAAGTGCTATTTAGTTAATTATTTTTTAATATGATTAATAGATAAATTCCTCACGTCTAGAAATTTATTTTAGAATTTTTGGGGTTCCAGATCTTGCGCTATCTACAGATTACTACAGACTGTTCTGTTTTTGACAGATTCTGTTTTTCGTGTGTTGTTTGCTTATTTTGATGAATCTATGGCTAGTAAAATAGTTTATAAACCATGGAGAAGTTGAAATACAGTAGGCATAACACCCATAGAAATAAAGAATGAGTTCATTACAGTACCTTGAAGTGGTCATTTGTTTTCTTTCGCTAACGGAGCTCACGAGATTTTCTACTTTAAGTTTTGTGTTGTGAAGTTTTCAAGTTTTGGGTAAAGATTTGATGGATTATGGAACAAGGAGAGGCAAGAGCCTAATATTGGGGATTCCCATGGCACCCCCAAGATAATCTAAGGACACCTAAAAGCCAAAGCTTGGGGATGCCCCGGAAGGCATCCCCTCTTTCGTCTACTTCTATCGGTAACTTTACTTGGAGCTATATTTTTATTTACCACATGATATGTGTTTTGCTTGGAGCGTCTTGTATGATTTGAGTCTTTGCTTGTTAGTTTACCACAATCATCCTTGCTGTACACACCTTTTGAGAGAGCCATACATGATTTGTAATTTGTTAGAATACTCTATGTGCTTTGCTTATATCTTTTGAGTTATATAATTTTGCTCTAGTGCTTCACTTATATCTTTTAGAGCACGGTGGTGGATTTGTTTTATAGAAACTATTTATCTCTCATGCTTCACTTAGATTATTTTGAGAGTCTTAATAGCATGGTAATTTTCTTAAAATCCTAATATGCTTGGTATGCAAGATTAATAATAAAACTTTCTTATGAGTGTGTTGAATACTAAGAGAAGTTTGATGCTTGATGATTGTTTTGAGACATGGAGGTAATAATATCAAAGTCATGCTAGTTGAGTAGTTGTGAAATTGATAAATACTTGTGTTGAGGTTTTCAAGTCCCGTAGCATGCACATATGGTAGACTTTATGCAACAAATTTGAAACATGAGGTGTTGTTTGATTGTCTTCCTTCTGAGTGGCGGTCGGGGACGAGCGATGGTTTTTTCCTACCAATCTATCCCCCTATGAGCATGCGTGTAGTACCGAGGTTTTTGATGACTTGTAGATTTTTGCAATAATTATGTGAGTTCTTTATGACTAATGTTGAGTCCATGGATTATACGCACTCTCACCCTTCCATCCTTGCTAGCCTCTTCGGTACCGTGCATTGCCCTTTCTCACATTGAGAGTTGGCGCAAACTTCGCCGGTGCATCCAAACCCCATGATATGATACTCTCTTTCACACATAAACCTCCTTATATCTTCCTCAAAACAGTCACCATACCTACCTATTATGGCTTTCCATAGCCATTCCGAGATATATTGCCATGCAACTTTCCATCATTCTATTCATCATGACAGATTCATCATTATCATATTGCTTAGCATGGTCATGTAGTTGACATAGTATTTGTGGCAAAGCCACCGTTCACAATTCTTTCATACATGTCACTCTTGGTCCATTGCATATCCCAGTACACCGCCGGAGGCATTCATATAGAGTCATATTTGTTCTAGTATCGAGTTGTAATCATTGAGTTGTAAATAAATAGAAGTGTGATGATTATCATTTTCTAGAGCATTGTCCCAAGTGAGGAATAATAAAAAAAGAGAAAGGCCATAAAAATGAGAAGGCCCAAAAAAGAGAGAAAGGCCATAAAAAATAAAAGGCCCAAAGAAAAAAAGGGAAAAATGAGAGAGAAAGAGAGAAGGGACAATGTTACTATCCTTTGCCACACTTGTGCTTCAAAGTAGAAACAAGTGCCCTAGGTCTTCGTGAGCAGGCAAGTTGGATGCACACCCACTAGCTTCTTTTGTTGAGCTTTCATACATTTATAGCTCTAGTGCATCCGTTGCATGGCAATCCCTACTCCTTGCATTAACATCAATCGGTGGGCATCTCCATAGCCCATTGATTAGCCTCGTTGATGTGAGACTTTCTCCTTTTTTGTCTTCTCCACATAACCCCCCTCATTATATTCTATTCCACCTATAGTGCCATGTCCATGGCTCGCGCTCATATATTGCGTGAAAGTTTATAGGTTTGAGATTACTAAAGTATGAAACAATTGCTTGGCTTGTCATCGGGGTTGTGCATGATGATAGCATTCTTGTGTGACGAAAATGAAACATGACGATTGTAGGGATGAACTTTGTAGGGATGAACTTTCTTTGGCCATGTTATTTTGAGAAGACATAATTGCTTAGTTAGTATGCTTGAAGTATTATCATTTTTATGTCAATATGAACTTTTGTCTCGAATCTTTCGGATCTGAATATTCATACCACAATTAAGAAGAATTACATTAAAATTATGCCAAGTAGCACTCCGCATCAAAAATTCTGTTTTTATTATTTACCTACTCGAGGACGAGCAGGAATTAAGCTTGGGGATGCTTGATACGTCTCCAACGTATCTATAATTTTTGATTGCTCCATGCTATATTATCTACTGTTTTGGACATTATTGGGCTTTATTTTCCACTTTTATATTATTTTTGGGACTAACCTATCAACCGGAGCCCTAGCCCAGAATTGATGTTTTTGCCTGTTTTAGGGTTTCGAAGAAAAGGAATATCAAACGGAATGAAACCTTCGGGAATATGATTTTCTCATCGAATACAACTCAGGAGACTTGGACCCTACGTCAAGCCACGTAACAGGAGGCCACGAGGTAGGGGGCGCACCTACCCCCCCCCCCCCCCCCCCCCCCAGGCCGCCCTCCACCCTCGTGGGCCCCCTGTTGCTCCACCAATGTACTTCTTCCTCCTATATATACCCACGTACCCTCAAACGATCGGATACGGAGCCAAAACCCTAATTCCACCGCCGTAACTTTCTGTATCCATGAGATGCCATCTTGGGGCTTGTTCCGGAGCTCCGCCGGAGGGGGCATCGATCACAGAAGGCTTCTACATCAACACCATAGCCCCTCCGATGAAGTGTGAGTAGTTTACCTCAGACCTACGGGTCCATAGTTAGTAGCTAGATGGCTTCTTCTCTCTTTTTGGATCTCAATACAATGTCCCCCCCTCTCTTGTGGAGATCTATTTGATGTAATCTTCTTTTTGCGGTGTGTTTGTTGAGACCGATGAATTGTGGGTTTATGATCAAGTCTATGTATGAATAATATTTGAATCTTCTTTGAATTCTTTTATGTATGATTGGTTATCTTTGCAAGTCTCTTTGAATTATCAGTTTGGTTTGGCCTACTAGATTGATCTTTCTTGCAATGGGGGAAGTGCTTAGCTTTGGGTTCAATCTTGCGGTGTCCTTTCCTAGTGACAGTCAGGGAAGCAAGGCACGTATTGTATTGTTGCCATCGATGATAACAAGATGGGGTTTTCTTCATATTGCATGAGTCTATCCCTCTACATCATGGCATCTTGCTTAATGCGTTATTCTGTTTTTAACTTTATACTCTAGATGCATGTTGGATAGCGGTCGATGAGTGGAGTAATAGTAGTAGATGCGGGCAGGAGTCGGTCTACTTGTCTCGGACGTGATGTCTATATACATGATCATACCTAGATATTCTCATAACTATGCTCAATTCTGTCAATTGCTCAACAATAATTTGTTCACCCACCGTAGAATACTTATGCTCTCGAGAGAAGCCACTAGTGAAACCTATGGCCCCCAGGTCTATCTTTATCATATCAATGTCCTACTACTTAGTTATTTACTTTGCCATTTACTTTGCCTTTATTTTACTTTGCATCTTTATCATAAAAATACCAAAAATATTATCTTATCATATCTATCAGATCTCACTCTCGTAAGTGGCCCTATAGGGATTGACAACCCCTATTTGCGTTGGTTGCGAGGATTTATTTGTTTTGTGCAGGTGTGAGGGACTCGCGCGTAGCCTCCTACTAGATTGATACCTTGGTTCTCAAAAACTGAGGGAAATACTTACGCTACTTTGCTGCATCATCCCTTCCTCTTCGGGGAAAACCAACGCAGTGCTAAAAGAGGTAGTAGACACACCATTACGCTGTGGTGTTCCAGGTGGCATGAGTTGCGAAACTATTCCGCATTGTTTCAAATGAAGACCAAACTCGTAACTCAAAATATTCTCCTCCATGATCAGATCGTAGAAACTTTATTTTCTTGTTACGATGATTTTCCACTTCACTCTGAAATTATTTGAACTTTTCAAATGTTTCAGATTTATGTTTCATCAAGTAGATATACCCATATCTGCTAAAATCATCTGTGAAGGTCAGAAAATAATGATACCTACCGCAAGCCTCAACACTCATCGGACTGCATACATCAGTATGTATTATTTCCAACAAGTCTATTGCTTGCTCCATCGTTCCGGAGAACAGAGCCTTAGTCATCTTGCCCATGAGGCATGGTTCGCAAGCATCAACTGATTCATAATCAAGTGATTTCAAAAGCCCATCAGCATGGATTTTCTTCATGCACTTTACACCAATATGACCTAAACGGCAGTGCCACAAATAATTTGCACTATCATTATTAACTTTGCATCTTTTGGCTTCAATATTATGAACATGTGTATCACTATGATTGAGATTCAATAAACCATTCACCTTGGGTGTATGACCTCAGAAGGTTTTATTCATGTAAACAGAATAACAATTATCCTTGACTTAAATGAATAACCGTATTGCAATAAACATGATCCAATCATATTATGCTCTACGAAAACACCAAATAATATTTATTTTAGGTTCAACACTAATCCTGAAGGTAAAGGGAGTGTGCGATGGTGATCTTATCAACCTTGAAATCACTTCCAACTCACATCATCACCTCGCCCTTAACTAGTCTCTGTTTATTTTGCAACTCCCGTTTTGAGTTAGTAATCTTAGCAACTGAACTAGTATCAAATACTGAGGGGTTGCTATAAACACTAGTAAAGTACACATCAATAACATGTATATCAAATATACCTTTGTTCACTTTGCCATCCTTCTTATCCGCCAAATACTTGGGGCAGTTCTGCTTCCAGTGACCAGTCCCTTTGCAGTAGAAGCACTTAGTATCAAGCTTAGGTCTAGACTTGGGCTTCTTCACTTGAGCAGGAACTTGCTTGCCGTTCTTCTTGAAGTTCCCCTTCTTCCCTTTGCCCTTTTCTTGAAACTAGTGGTCTTGTCAACCATCAACATTTGATGCTTTTCTTGATTTCTACCTTCGTCAATTTCAGCATCACGAAGATCTTGGGAATCATTTCCGTTATCCCTTGCATATTATAGTTCATCACGAAGTTCTAGTAACTTGGTGATAGTGACTAGAGAACTTTGGCAATCACTATCTTATCCGGAATATTAACTCCCACTTGATTCAAGTGATTGTAGTACTCAGACATTCTGAGCACATGCTCACTAGCTGAGTTATTCTCCTCCATCTTGTAGGCAAAGTACTTGTCAGAGGTCTCATACCTCTTGACTCGGACATGAGTCTGAAATACCAATTTCAGCTCTTGGAACATCTCTTATGCTCCATGACATTTCAAAACATTTTTGAAGTCCCGTTTCTAAGCCGTAAAGCATGGTGCACTAAACTATTAAGCAGTCATCATACCGAGCTTTGTCAAACGTTCATAACGTGTGCATCTGCTCCTGCAATAGGTCTGTCACCTAGAGGTGCATTAAGGACATAATTCTTCTGTGCAGCAATGAGGATAATCCTTAGATCACAGACCTAGTCCGCATCATTGCTACTAACATTTTTTAACATAGTTTTTCTCTAGGAACATATCAAAAATAAATGGGGAACTTTATCGCGAGCTATTGATCTACAACATAGATATCCAAATACTATCAGGACTAAGTTCATGATAAATTAAAGTTCAATTAATCATATTACTTAAGAACTCCCACTTAGATAGACATCCATCTAGTCATCTAAATGATCACGTGATCCAAATCAACTAAACCATGTCCGATCATCACGTGAGATGGAGTAGTTTTCAATGGTGAACATCACTATGTTGATCATATCTACTATATGATTCACGCTCGACCTTTCGGTCTCCAGTGTTCCGAGGCCATATCTGCATATGCTAGGCTCGTCAAGTTTAACTTGAGTATCCCGCGTGTGCAAAACTGGCTTGCACCCGTTGTATGTGAACGTAGAGCTTATCACACCCGATCATCATGTGGTGTCTCGGCACGATGAACTGTCGCAATGGTGCGTACTCAGGGAAAACACTTATACCTTGAAATTTAGTGAGAGATCAAAATGCTACCGCCGAACTAAGCAAAATAAGATGCATAAAGGATAAACATCACATGCAATCAATATAAGTGATATGATATGGCCATCATCATCTTGTGCCTTTGATCTCCATCTCCAAAGCACTGTCATGATCACCATCGTTACCGGCTTGATGATAACCCACAAGTATAGGGGATCATAACAACTTTCGAGGGTAGAGTATTCAACCCAAATTTATTGATTCGACACAAGGGGAGCCAAAGAATATTCTCAAGTATTAGCAGCTGAGTTGTCAATTCAACCACACCTGGAAACTTAGTATCTGCAGCAAAGTGTTTAGTAGCAAAGTAATATAATAGTGGTGGTAGCGGCAACAAAAGTAAAGACAGCAAAAGTAATGTTTTTAGTATTTTGTAGTGATTGTAACAGTAGCAACGGAAAGGTAAATAAGCGAGAACCAGTATATGGAAAACTCGTAGGCACCGGATCAGTGATGGATAATTATGCCGGATGCGGTTCATCATGTAACAGTCATAACATAGGGTGATACAGAACTAGCTCCAATTCATCAATGTAATGTAGGCATGTATTCCGTATATAGTCATACGTGCTTATGGAAAAGAACTTGCATGACATCTTTTGTCCTACCCTCCCATGGCAGCGGGGTCCTATTGGAAACTGAGGGATATTAAGGCCTCCTTTTAATAGAGAACCAGAACAAAGCATTAGCACATAGTGAATACATGAACTCATCAAACTATGGTCATCACCGGGAGTGGTCCCGATTATTGTCACTTCGGGGTTGCCGGATCATAACACATAGTAGGTGACTATAGACTTGCAAGATAGGATAAGAACTCAAATATATTCATGAAAGCATAATAGGTTTAGATCTGAAATCATGGCACTCGGGCCCTAGTGACAAGCATTAAGCATAGCAAAGTCATAGCAACATCAATCTCAGAACATAGTGGATACTAGGGATCAAACCCTAACAAAACTAACTCGATTACATGATAAATCTCATCCAACCCATCACCGTCCAGCAAGCCTACGATGGAATTACTCACGCACGGCGGTGAGCATCATGAAATTGGTGATGGAGGATGGTTGATGATGATGATGGCGACGAATCCCCCTCTCCGGAGCCCCGAACAGACTCCAGATCAGCCCTCCCGAGAGGTTTTAGGGCTTGGCGGCGGCTCCGTATCGTAAAATGCGATGATTTCTTCTCCCTGATTTTTTCTCTCCAAAAGCAAATATATAGAGTTGGAGTTGGCGTCGGAGGGCATCCAGGGGGCCCATGAGGTAGGGGGGCGCGCCCTAGGGGGGGGCGCCCCCACCCTCGTGAGAAGGTGTGGGCCCCCTGGTCTAAATCTTTGGCGAGGATTTTTATTATTTTTTCTAAGATGTTCCGTGGAGTTTCAGGTCATTCCGAGAATATTTGTTTTCTGCACATAAAACAACACCATGGCAATTCTGCTAAAAACAGCGTCAGTCTGGGTTAGTTCCATTCAAATCATACAAGTTAGAGTCCAAAACAAGAGCAAAAGTGTTTGGAAAAGTAGATACGACGGAGACGTATCAACTCCCCCAAGCTTAAACCCTTGCTTGTCCTCAAGCAATTCAGTTGACAAACTGAAAGAAAGAAAGGAAAACTTTTACAAACTCTGTTTGCTCTTGTTGTTGTAACTATGTAAAGCCAGCATTGAAGTTTTCAGCATAGATCATAACTAACCACATTTGCAATAATTCTCAGGTCTCATAATTATTCATATCAATAGCATAATCAACTAGCAAGTCATAATAATAAATCTCGAATGACAACACTTTCTCAAAACAATCATAATACGATATAACAAGATGGTATCTCGCTAGCCCTTTCTGAGACCGCAAAACATAAATGCAGAGCACCTTTAAAGATCAAGGACTGACTAGACATTGTAATTCATGGTAAAAGAGATCCAATCATAGTCACACCCAATATAAATTAACAGTGATGAATGCAAATGACGACTGTGCTCTCCAGCTAGTGCTTTTTAATAAGAGGGTGATGACTCAACATAAAAGTAAATGGATAGGCCCTTCGCAGAGGGAAGCAGGGATTTGTAGAGGTGCTAGAGCTTAGTTTTGAAATAGAGATAAATTGTATTTTTAGCAGTATACTTTCATTGTCAACGTAACAACTAAGAGATGGCGATATCTTCCATGCTACACACATTATAGGCAGTTCCCAAACAGAATGGTAAAGATTATACTCCCCCTCCACCAACAAGCATCAATCCATGGCTTGCTCGAAACAACGAGTGCCTCCAACATACCTCAGGTCCCAGGGGGAGTTTTGTTTGCAATTAATTTTGATTTAGTTTGCATAAAGCATGGGACTGGGCATCCTGGTGACCAGCCATTTCCTTGTGAGTGAGGAGCGGAGTCCACTCCTCTTGTGAATAACCCGCCTACACGGAAGATAAGGACAGCCTTGGTTGATACATGAGCTATTCGAGCATACAAAACAAAATGTTTATTTGAAGGTTTAGAGTTTGGCACATACAAATTTACTTGGAACAGCAGGTAGATACTGCATATAGGAAGGTATGGTGGACTCATCTGGAATAACTTTGGGGTTTAAGGGATTGGATGCACAAGCAGTATTCCCGCTTAGTACAAGTGAAGGCTAGCAAAAGACTGGGAAGCGACCAACTAGAGAGTGACAACAGCCATGTACATGCATTAAAATTAATAAACATTGGATGCAAGCATGAGTAGGATATAATCCACCATGAACATAAATATCGTGAAGGATATGTTGATTTTGTTTCAACTACATGCGTGAACATGTGCCAAGTCAAGTCACTTAAATGATTCAAAGGAGGATACCACCCCATCATACCACATCATAATCATCTCAATAGCATGTTAGCACACAAGGTAAATCATTATAACTCATAGCTAATCAAGCATGGCACAAGCAACTATGATCTCTAATTGTCATTGCAAACATGTTTATTCATAATAAGCTGAATCAAGAATGAGGGACTCATCATATTTACAAAAACAAAAAGAGGTCGAGTTCATACCAGCTTTTCTCATCTCAGTCAGCCCATCATATATCATCATAATTGCCTTTCACTTGCACGACCGAACGGTGTGAATAATAATAAGAGTGTACGTGCATTGGACTAAGCTGGAATTTGCGAGAATTCAATAAACAGGAGAAGACAAGGCAATATGGGCTCTTGGTTAAATCAACAATAATGCATATAAGAGCCACTTCAATAATTTAATTATGGTCTTCTCCTATTGACCCCCAAATAAAAGAAAAGAAATAAAACTATTTACACGGGAAAGCTCCCAACAAGCAGAAGAAGAACGGGAAATATTTTTGGGTTTTCTTTTTAATTATTACTACTACAGCAGAAAAATAAACTACTACTAATTTTTTTTGGTTTTTCTTAAGGTTTAACAAACACACAAGAAGAAAGCAGGAAAAAGAAAATAAACTAGCATGGATATTACAGTGAAAAAAGTATGAGCACCGACATCTAGTAATGAGTGTGTGTGAACATAAATGTAATGTCGGTGAGAAATACGTACTCCCCCAAGCTTAGGCTTTTGGCCTAAGTTGGTCTATGGCCACGGCTGGCCTGGCTGATATCCATAATAATAGTTGTTGGGGTCGTACTGTGATGAGGAATAGTTGGGATCATACTGATGTGCAGCGGTTATCACCTGCTGAGCTGCAGCGTGGAGTCGAGCTGCCTCCGCTCTCCTCTCGTACTCTTCTGCCTCCTCTCTGGTAATAACATATCTTCTTTTTGTCTGTGAATCAAAGAAGGCAGGAGTAGGGAGAGTAATACAGAAAATATGTCGTTTATCAAAAATTAAACGATACAAGAGAGGTGATTCAGGCCTCTCGACAAACTGGTGCGAAGCCATAGTCATATGCAACCTACGAGCTACAATGGCTCCCATATGATAAGATTGGTCTCCTAACACAGCACTCCTAAGAATGCCAAGATCAGGGACACACATATGACATACTTCATCCTTAGCATTTATGCATCTACCGATGAAGAGAGCAAAATAATGTATAGCAGGAAAGTGAATGCTCCATATGGTAGCCTGCATTATATCTCTAGATTCCCTCACAGTTATACTAGTAAGAAAGTTTCTAAATTCAGATTTAGGGGGATCCCTAATACTGCCCCATGATGGAAGATTGCAAGCAGAAGTGAAATCCTCTAAGTCCATGGTATAAGATTTGTCATAGAGATCAAACATGACTGAAGGAGAATTACGCGAAGATGAATACTCAAACCTCCTCGCAAAGGAACTTGTGAGATCATGATACTGGGGGCATTTGTTAGCCACAAAATCCTCAAGACCGGCATCGCACAAATATGCTTTGAATTCTTCTTTAATTCCTGCACGGTCCATAAAATTTTCCGACGGCCATTCACAAGGCCGTACTGGAGCGTCTCTTGGTGGATCCTCGTCAGCGTCGCGCATAGCAATCCTGGGTCCTTGCTTCTTAGAGGAACCACCTTGGAACATCTTCCTAAGCATATTGTTTTTCTCTGAAAAATTCTGAAATTTTTAGTATCTTCAAACAAAAGTGAAACAACTTCAATAAAACTGATAGCAACTACTCCTACAAGTGCCTAGAGCCTATATCAAGCATTAGAACTACTTAGAACCATATAAATTTGACATGCAAGCTCAAGAACATGGTCACCTATGCAACACAAATTTGCAAAGAATAAAGCACTAGAACAAAAACTAATTGGACCAATGGAGGAGTCACATACCAAGGAACAATCTCCCCAAGCAGTTTTGCGAGAGGTGCTTTGAGCAAGGAGATCGAAAATCATAGCAAAAGTGTCTGGAACTCGTGCTTGAGTTGGTTTTTCGGGTTTGTGTGAGACAGAGGAAGAAGATGGGTGTTGGGATAAGTGGAGGAGGGCCACCGTGGGCCCACGAGGCAGGGGGTGCTCCCTAGAGGGGGGGATGGGCGCCCACCACCCTCGTGGCCAGGTGGCAGCTCCCCCCGCAGTAATTTTTGCACAGTAAATCCTCAAATATTCCCGAAAAAATCATATTAAATTGGCATGTCATTCTGAGGACTTTTATTTTCGGGATATTTTTATGTTGCACGGATAAGTCAGGAAACAGACAGAAAAATACTATTTTTTACTTTATTTAATATAAATAATAGAAAGTAAAAGTGTGGTACAGAAGGTTGTGCTTCTAGTTTCATCCATCTCATGCTCATCAAAAAGAATCCACTAACAAGGTTGATCAAGTCTTGTTAACAAACTCATTCCGATAATCATGAAACCGGAGAAATTTCGAATAACACTAAGTTACCTCAACGGGGATATGCACATCCCCAATAATAAGAATATCATATTTCTTCTTGACAGTAGGAAGAGGAAATTCAAAACCTCCAAATACAATCAATGGAATTTTTCCAATAGAGTTGATACTATGAACTTGAGGTTGTTTCCTCGGAAAGTGTACCGTATGCTCATTACCATTAACATGAAAAGTTACATTGCCTTTGTTGCAATCAATAACAGCCCCTGCATTATTAAGAAAAGGTCTTCCAAGAATAATATACATACTATCATTCTCGGGAATATCAAGTATAACAAAGTTCGTTAAAATAGTGTAGCGACCCGACCTCAGATGGTCAAGTCTCTGTGCTTCAGTGTCATCCCTGGATCGGTAATGCTGACACACACAGTACTCGAAGGATTTATAATAGAGTAGCAATCACACACTATTACATCGAATGTCTCCAAAGAGAACTTATTACAATAATATGGCTTAAGGCCATCTAATGCGATAACAACGGAAGGCTTGGAAGATAAAGTGAGTCCATCATCTCCAACGGCATAGCTGAGCTGCACGGCAATGACCTAACGAACCTTACTCCTCGTCTGAAAAGTCTGCAACATAATACGTTGCAGCCTGAAAACGGGCCAGCACATGGAATATGCTGGCAAAGTAACACAGTAGAGCAAAAACAAAATAATGCTATCACTATATGCATGTATGGCTGGTGGAAAGCTCTATGGTTATAGTTTTGCGAAAAGCCAATTTTTCCCTACAACAACGGAATAGATTTTAATTTTACTATCACAGTGGTTGAAAAATTATTGAGAAGGTATCCCCAACTCAATCCCAATCAAAGTGAATTAACATCCCAACAGTATTAATTAAGCATGGTGAGATACATGTGATAACCCAAGTACTAGATACTCAAGAATTGTCCATAACCGGGGACATGGCTAACCATGATTAGATTGTACACTCTGCAGAGGATTGCGCACTTTTCCCCGCAAGACTCGATCCAGCCTCCGTTGGATTTCTCGCACGACATGGTGTTTGAGAAATGGATGACCGAGACACAGTCTTTTAGAAACGTTAACTCTCTACTCCGGGTAGACCATACCAAACCTAAAAAACCCACTACCTGCTGATCTACCTCTTCAAGAGCTTCACGTAACTTACTCAACTATGCTAGAGCCCATAATAGCTTGTGGCTGCACACGGAAGTTTCTAGCATGAATCATCTCAGTTCCCTTTGAGCCTGGGTGGCGGTCCATAGGAAGATCACACGGGTACCCCGGAATTTCCAAAAAAAAACCAGACAACACTGGGTTCCCCAGGTGCCTCAATCCACCCAGTTATTTGATTAAGTCGCGACCTTAAGTTGAAACATTAATTAACAATCTCACATCTGACATGAATTTCACTCAAACCCAAACCACATCTACGAGCATAGCATAGCAATAAGCAATACGTAGAAGTAACTCCCAAGGGTTTGAATGCAATAGGGCAATAGGTTCTACCTCAGCAACTACTTCCCAACCCACAAGTTAATGACATCCTAATCATGCAATGTTTGAGGATTGGAACTAATGCATAAAAACTGGGTAATAATGGGATATAATCAAAGTGTTACTTGCCTTGCTGACGATCCGCGAATCCTAGAGACTCGTAGTAACACGCTTCGCACTCCGGGAATTCTATCGCAAGCAAACTATAACATACATAAGTAACAAGCAACGATGCACAAGCAAAACTCAAATAAGAGAGGTTGACCAGAAAGTTCAAATTAAGAACTCCAGTTCGCAAAAAGAATCAAAACAAACGGAGCAACGAAACTCAAACGGCGAAAGAAAGAAGCTTCGTTTACTAATCTGAAACTAGGTCAAATTTTACAGTAGCAAAACTTGTTTGAGTTGGTTAAACGGAAAGAGGGTTTCGAGACGAAACTCCAGGCGCTTGAATCGCCTGATTCCGTTAAACGAGCGAAAAGATAAACAGACACTAAGATCAGATCAGAAATCACGATCAAAAAAATCACGGAATAAATCCGATAAAAGAAAACTCATGAACAGACTAACGAACAAGCGTTCGTTAATTGTTTCTAACGGGCAAGGAACTGTTCGTTAAAACGAACGTACGGACGAACGTCTGCTAACTAGAAGAACCGAGAAAAAGCGGCGAATCCGAAAAAACGGATCTAGGGTTTCTGAAAAAAAATCGAACGGTCTTTAGAAAAATAAAAAAACCAGCGGCGGGGCGCGGTGGCTACCTCCGGCGAGGGGCTCCGGTGGGGCGGAGTGCGGGGCGGCGGTGCTAGGCGGCGGCTGCGGCGGCGAGCGCGGGCGGCGGAAGGGGGGCTAGGCGGCGGCGATGGTGGTGTTGGGGCGGGGGTGGCGACGTATATAAAGGGGGCGGGGGCGGCGACTTGGAGGAGGGGGCAAGGCGCGGTGGAGGCGGAGTCCAACTCGGACTCCGGTCCGAGTGGCGGCGGCGGCCTGGCGCGGCTGGGCCTTAGGCCCAGTCGGCGCGGAACCTCTTTATTTTTTTAAACTTCACCGACCGAAATAAAATCCTAGAAAAATAAAAACCTAAAAATGCCAAAACAATTTTTCACCGTCTAAATAAAATATTTAGAACAAGATGAACATTGTCTTGGCCCTAAAATGCAATTTTGAAAAACATGCAATTTTTCTAATGCAAATAAAATCCAAAAAAATCAAATAAAAATCAATTTAATGATTTTAATATTTTTCCTCCAATATTTCATTTATTTTGGAGAAGTCATATTATCTCCTCTCTTTAATTTTTAATGTGAAATATTTTTCGGAGAGAAGTAATTAAAATCAAATCCTCTTTTCATTATTTGATAAAAGAATCAAATATGAAGACTGGGAAATCCCCAACTCTCTCCGAGGGTCCTTGAGCTGCTTAGGATTTCGAGGATTATGGAACGGAAAAGCAATAAAACATGATATGCATGGATGATCTATGTATATAATTCCAAATTGAAAATTTGGGATGTTACAAACCTACCCCCCTTAAGATGAATCTCGCCCTCGAGATTCGGGTTGGCTAGAAAATAGGTATGGGTGGTCCTTGCGGAGATCATCCTCTCGTTCCCAGGTAGCTTCATCCTCGGTATGGTGGCTCCACTGAACTTTACAAAACTTGATAACCTTACTGCGGGTGACTCTGCTGGCAAACTCAAGAATTTTAACTGGCTTCTCCTCGTAAGTCAAATCACTATCCAACTGAATCACCTCCAAGGGTACTGCATCTCTTAATGGTATTTCCGCCATCTCAGCATGACACTTCTTCAGCTGTGAAACCTGGAACACATCGTGGACTCCTGACAATCCCTCAGGTAACTCCAACTTGTAGGCGACTTCTCCCATCCGTTCCAAAATGCGATACGGTCCTACAAATCTCGGGGCTAACTTTCTTTTAACTCTAAAACGTTTCACTCCTCGCAAGGGCGATACTCGCAGATATGCTCTATCTCCAATTTCGTAGGTTACCTCCTTGCGTTTTGAGTCGGCGTAACTCTTCTGCCTGGACTGAGCAATCTTCAGTCGGTCTCGGATCAGTTTTACCTTCTCCTTAGATTCTTTAATCAAGTCTGGTCCAAACAACTGTCGGTCTCCTACCTCATCCCACATCAACGGTGTTCTGCACCTGCGTCCATACAGGGCTTCAAACGGTGCCATCTTCAAACTGGCTTGGTAGCTATTGTTGTATGAGAACTCTGCATATGGCAAATTGTCATCCCAATTAGATCCATAATCTAGCGCATAGGCTCTCAACATGTCCTCCAAAATTTGATTAACTCTCTCAGTCTGTCCATCTGTCTGCGGGTGAAACGCTGTACTGAACTCCAATCTCGTTCCCAAAGTCTGGTGTAACTGATGCCAAAACTTTGAAGTAAACTGTGTTCCTCGATCCGATACGATGGTCCTCGGATCTCCATGCAGACATACGATTTTGGACATATAGATCTTGGCCAACTTTGCACTTGTATAGGTGGTTTTCACTGGGATGAAGTGAGCTACTTTGGTCAAACGATCAACTACTACCCATATGGAATCATATCCTGCTTTAGTCCTGGGTAATCCGGTGATAAAGTCCATGCCAAGTTTATCCCACTTCCATTCGGGTATCGGCATAGGCTGTAACAGTCCTGCTGGCTTCTGATGTTTTGCCTTAACTCTCTGACATACATCACATATGGCTACATACTCGGCAATATCTTTCTTCATACCAGTCCACCAGATGATGAAGCTATGTACCTAGGGTAGGGGCATGGACCTGTCCTAAGTACCCTACCCAAGGACATCCCTAGAAGAAGTCACCTTTCAATCGAGTTGGAGGTATCCCACTCGACGGATTCAAGACACTCAACCATGAAGCAATCACTCGACCAAGATCCAACCACTCGACTGCCAGGAGATCTAAAGTCACCCTGCACGCAAACGGTCGGTCATTAAGTAGCTTTTATGGTCATCATAGCACTTTATTAGGGGCGTTACCAGTAACCCCCAGTCTTAATGTACTTTAAACCTTGCATTACTGAGGGCTGGAGGGGCCTGGCGAACTCTATATAAGCCACCCCCTCCTCAGTATCAAGGGTTGGCACCCCTGTTATTCATACACACATAATTCAGTCGACCGCCTCCGGGCACCAAGACGTAGGGATGTTACTTCCTCCGAGAAGGGCATGAACTCGTAATCCTCGTGTGCTAACAACTCCTCCATAGCTAAGATCTAGCCTTTCCATACTTACCCCCGTACATCACTGTCAGAGTTAGAACCACGACAGTTGGCGCCCACCGTGGGGCAAGGAGTCTTAGCGCCTAGTTTGAGAAGTTGCAATTTTTTCCGATCTCCTTGATCATGGTTTCGGGCGGAGCTTTGGTGGAGGGCCGCGAGATCCGTCTTGGCGAGCTCACGTTCATCGCCGACGACTCCGCTTGGCTTCAGGAGGCTCCACTCGATGTCGACGCGCTCCCCGTCCGCGGGGCGACGCACTTTCGCGCATGCGTCCGTGGTGTCCTCCTACGGCAGCCGTCGACCCAGTATCGGTCGGCTCCCGTGGCATCTCCCCGCTCTGTTTCTCGCCGGCGCAAGCGCTCCGGTCGGTCGAGGCTTCAGAGGTGGGTGAGGCATGCGGTGGCCCGCTAGTCGGCCACCTCACAAGTCGCGGCAATCGAGCCCGACGAATCCCTCTACGACCTGTTCGACTGGCTCCGCAAAGACCGCATCCGAATGCGACAGCAGTGACCCAGCTGCAGAGGTTTTGGTGATCGATGGGCCACACAGTCCTCCCGGTTTCCCCTGCGCTGACGGAGGCGCGGATGGGGGCGACCTGTCGCGTCCTCACGAGGAGTATCTCCCCGAGCCTCTCACGTCGTTGCAGCGGGAGGAACTTCGCCGCCGGAACATGGATGCACTCCACACTCCTATCGTTGGAGAAACCCCTGAGGCCCGAGCCTTGGAGGACGCGCGCTTGGCTAACTTGGCCGAGCGCACTTGACTGGAGAATCTCCAGCGAATACTCGACGGGCGAGCGCGTCAACGGGCTCCAGAATCCAGTCGACGTCAACTCTTTCCGCCCCCACAGGTATATCGTACTCTGATTCAGAATTTGGCGGCTGCGGCCCTTATAGCAGAGTCGATTCAGCCCTCCCAGTCAGAGGCTGGCAGAGGCTTGTTGCAAATCAGAGCGTTGCTCCGGGCAGCGGGAGACCAGAATTCCGCTGTTTCTCAGTCGCGGAACAGGATCCACAGTCGATCCGTTACAGCGGATACAGTCCAGTCGGCTCACAGCCCATGATCGCCTCCGAGGCGTGAGGGATGTGGAGACCGGTGTGATCAGTACAGAAGGAATGAGCAGTATGATCACCGATTTGATCGTGATGATCGACGTCGAGTGCCAACCCCTCCCCCGAGGAGTGGATCATATGTGCCTCGACAGCAGGTGGACAGACGCCCTCATAGTGTTGGGCAGAGAATTCCAGTCGACCCCAGGGAACCAAGCTTTGATGCGAGATCCATTCTCGTTCAAGGTTTGGTCGACAGGAATAGAGCTCACTGAGAAGGCCACGACAGAGATGCGCCTACCAGTAGCAGAGTACATGTTTCAGGGCCGGAGTGTTTCAGTCGAGCCATCAGAGCCGCTGTAATTCCTCCCAACTACAGGTTGGCGACTGGAGTTAGTAAGTTCACCGGTGAGTCCAAGCCCGATACTTGGCTCGAAGATTACCGAGTGGCTGTCCAGATTGGTGGTGAGAACGATGAGGTAGCCATGAAGTACCTGCCTCTCATGTTAGAAGGCTTGGCCAGAGCGTGGCTGAATCAGTTAGCACCCAGCAGCATTTACACTTGGGAGGATCTCTCCCGAGTGTTTGTCACCACATTTGAAGGAACATGCAAGCGACCTGTAGGCCTTACGGAATTGCGGTCTTGCGTGCAGAAACCGAATGAAACTCTGAGGGATTACATCCAGAGGTGGATCACATTGCATCACACAGTTGAAAATGTACCAGATCATCAAGCAGTTTGTGCCTTTAAAGAAGGCGTTAAGTACAGAGAATTGAATCTGAAGTTCAATCGAACCGGAGAGATGTCTCTGAATCGGATGATGGAGATTGCCACCAAATACGCTAATGGTGAATATGAGGATTGACTCCGGAGTGGCAAGCATAAAGCAGTCGCCCAGGAAACCGGAGGAAATTCCAGTCGGAAACAGAAGCGGAAAGCCGAGCCAGCCGCTCCTGTGGAGGCCCTGGCTGTAACCTAGGGAAATTTAAGGGAAAACCCAAAGGACCTTGGAACCCCAAGAAAGTTAAATACCAAGATGGAAATGATGTTTTGGATCTACCGTGTCACATCCACACCAAGAAAGATGAAGAGGGGTAAACTCATTTACCCAAAGCATACCACTCGACAGTGTCGGCTTCTGATCCAGCAGTTTCAGGGCAAGCAGTCCAAAGATAAGGAAAAGGAGTCGGACAAAGTTGAGGACAAGGAAGATAGTGACGATGGGTACCCCCAGGTCAATTCCACCCTGATGATTTTTGTTGATGTTGAGAGCAAAAGTTGACTGAAGGTTATTAACCGTGAGGTAAATATGGTTGCTCCGGCAACACCCAATTATCTGAAGTGGTCCCAGACTGCCATCACATTCGACCAGTCTGATCACCCTACGCACATTGCCACCCCTGGGAGGCAAGCTCTGGTGGTCGACCCAGTTGTCGAAGGCACTCGACTGACCAAAGTCCTGATGGATGGAGGCAGCGGTTTGAACATACTGTATGCAGAAACATTGAAAGGGATGGGCATTCCGATGTCCAGGCTCAGCACCAGTAACATGAGTTTCCATGGAGTCATTCCTGGGAAGAAAGCCGAGTCACTCGGCCAAATTGCTCTTGATGTGGTTTTTGGTGATTCCAAGAATTTCCGCAAGGAAAAGTTGACATTCGAAGTTGTGGATTTCCAAAGTGCTTATCACGCTATTTTGGGCAGGCCAGCTTATGCATGCTTCATGGCTCGACCATGTTATGTGTATCTCAAATTGAAGATGCCTAGTCCCAAAGGTGTGATCACTGTTACAGGCAATCGGAAGAAAGCAGAAGAGTGTTTTCAGAAAAGCTCAAAGATTGCTGACGCTCAGATGGCGGTGGTCGAGCTGCAAGAGTATCAGAAGACTGCAGATCCGAGTGAGTTCCTACGAGCTAAGAAGCCTGCTTCAGAATCAGCTTTTCAGTCGTCCGGTGAAACGAAGGCAGTTCACATTCACCCGACCGATCCAAACGCTGCTCCGACTCACATCTCAACGACGGTCGACTCCAAATAGGAAGAAGCGCTCATCTAGTTCCTCCGTGAGAACTGGGACATCTTCGGATGGAAGCCTGCTGACATGCCTGGAGTTCCCAGGGGGCTGGCTGAGCACCGTCTACGAGTCGACCCAAAATTTAAACCTGTGAAAGAACATCTTCGACGGTCCGCCATCCAGAAGAGGAAGGCCATTGGCGAGGAGGTGGCTCGGCTCTTAGCAGCGGAGTTCATCCGAGAAATTTACCACTCCGAGTGGCTCGCCAATGTTGTCATGGTCCCCAAGAAGGACAAGTCACTTCGCATGTGCATTGATTTCAAGCATGTCAATCGGGCCTGCCCGAAAGATCATTTTCCTCTCCCCCGCATCGACCAGATAGTCGACTCGACTGCGGGATGTGAGCGTTTGTCTTTCCTAGACGCCTATTCCGGGTACCATCAGATCCGTCTGTACGGGCCCGACGAGATCAAAACAGCTTTCATCACTCCATTCAGGTGCTTCTGTTATGTCACCATGCCGTTCGGCCTCAAGAATGTCGGAGCCACGTTCATGAGGATGATTCAGAAGTGTTTGCTCACTCAAATCAGTCAGAATGTGGAGGCATACATGGATGATATTGTGGTCAAGTCATGGAAGGGTTCCGACCTGCTGACTGACCTTGCTGAAACCTTTGCCAACCTCAGGAGGTATGATATCAAGCTCAATCCGTCAAAGTGCACGTTCGGAGTTCCAGGTGGGAAGTTACTCGGTTTTCTCGTTTCCGAACGGGGAATCGACGCCAATCCTGAAAAAATTGGTACTATACTCCGGATGAAACGTCATGTGTGTGCATGACATCCAGAAGCTTACAGGATGCTTGGCCGCTTTAAGTCGATTCATCTCTCGCCTCGGTGAAAAGGCATTGCCTCTTTACCGACTGATGAAGAAGTCCGACAAGTTCGAGTGGACTCCAGAAGCTGATGCAGCGTTTACAGAGCTCAAAGCTCTGCTCTCCACCTAGCCGGTGCTTGCTGCCCCAATCAGCAAGGAGCCTTTGCTGATTTACATTGCATCCACCGGACAAGTTGTCAGTATAGTACTTACGGTCGAGCGGGAAGAAGAAGGAAAGGCCTTCAAAGTTCAGCGCCCAGTATATAATGTTTCTGAAGTTTTGACTCCTTCAAAGCAAAGATATCCTCATTACCAGAAGCTTGTATATGGGATTTATATGACCACGAAGAAGGTTGCACATTACTTCTCTGATCATTCCATTACAGTCGTCAGCGACGCTCCACTATCATAGATTTTGCACAACAGAGATGCAACTGGTCGAGTGGCCAAATGGGCGATTGAACTTCTTCCCCTAGATATCAAGTTTGAGGCAAAGAAAGCTATCAAGTCCCAAGCAATTGCAGATTTCGTCGCCGAGTGGATCGAACAACAACTTCCGACTCAAGTTCACTCGGAGCACTGGACCATGTTCTTCGATGGATCTAAGATGCTGAATGGTTCCGGTGCTGGGGTAGTATTGGTTCCCCCCCGAGGAGATAAGCTCAGATATGTTCTCCAGATTCACTTTGATTCCTCCAATAACGAAGCAGAATACGAAGCACTTTTGTATGGGTTGCGCATGGCCATTTCACTCGGCGTCCGTCGCCTCATGGTCTATGGCAACTCAGATTTGGTGGTTAATCAGGTGATGAAAGAATGGGACGTCAGAAGTCCAGCTATGACTGGTTATTGCAATTCAGTGAGAAAGTTAGAGAAGAAATTCGAGGGGTTAGAGCTTCATCACATCCCCCGACTGAAAAATCAAGCGGCTGATGATTTGGCAAAGATAGGCTCCAAGAGAGAAGCCATCCCCAGCAATGTGTTTTTGGAACACATCCACTCGCCATCAGTCCAAGAAGATCCTTTTACAGATGAATCCCCGCAGCCAAAGAGTGCCATAGATCCGACTGAAGTTGAAATTCCGGCAGTGGTCGACCTAATCATGGAAGTTTTGGCAATCACACCTGACTGGACGATACCGTACATCGCGTATATCCTGAGAAAGGAACTCCCGGAGGACGAAGAAGAGGCTCGACAGATCGTCCATCGATCCAAGGCCTTTACAGTCATAAAGGGACAGTTGTATAGAGAAAGCGCGACTGGAGTCGGTCAGAAGTGTATAACACCAGAAGAAGGTCAGATAATCCTTGATGATATCCACTCGGGGACCTGTGGTCATCATGCGTCCTCTCGGACCATTGTGGCTAAAGCATACCGAGCGGGATTTTACTGGCCAAGAGTGAATGAAATGGCAAAAGAGATAGTCGACAAGTGTGAAGGGTGCCAGTTCTACTCCAACATGTCGCACAAGCCTGCATCAGCCCTGAAGACCATTCCACTCGTCTGGCCCTTCGCTGTTTGGGGACTGGACATGGTTGGCCCATTGAGAACAGGCAGGAGCGGTTTCACACATGTGCTTGTGGCAGTCGACAATTTTACCAAATGGATTGAAGCCAAGCCTATCAAGAATCTTGATGCTTGCACTGCTATCAGTTTCGTCAGAGAGTTAACATTCAGATATGGAGTCCCGCATAGCATCATCACCGACAATGGGTCAAACTTTGATTCAGACAAGTTCAGAGCTTTTTGCGCCTCTCAAGGCACACGAGTCGACTACGCATCGGTCGCCCACCCCCAGTCGAATGGACAAGCAGAAAGGGCAAATGGTCTGATTCTCAAAGGACTAAAGCCTCAGCTGATGCGTGATCTCAAGCACGCAGCAGGCGCTTGGGTCGACGAGCTTCCGCCGGTTCTGTGGGGATTGAGGACTACCCCGAATCGGTCGACTGGAAGAACTCCGTTCTTTCTGGTTTACGGAGCGGAAGCAGTTCTGCCGAGTGATCTACTTCACAATGCACCCCGAGTCGAGCTTTATACCGAAGATGAAGCAGAACAAGCCCGGCAAGACGCAGTCGACCTCCTGGAAGAAGAAAGAGAAATGGCTATGATCCGATCGACCATTTATCAGCAAGACTTGCGTCGATTCCATGCCAGAAATGTGAAGAGTCAAGCCTTCCAAGAAGGAGATTTGGTCCTCCGAGTGGATCAACAGAAACCACACAAGCTCGCTCCTACTTGGGAAGGTCCCTTCATCGTCACCAGAGTCCTCCACAATGGAGCGTATCACCTTTACAATGTCGATCGCCAGATCGATGAGCCACGAGCTTGGAATGCAGAACTGCTCTGCCCCTTTCACACTTGAATTCTCACTCGGATGAGATGTAATAAGAAAAACTTCTGTAGTCTATTTATCAAAGACAAGAGTGCTACAAATTTTCCTATAATTGTTGTTGCTTTTGTTTGTGTGTGAAATCCCCTAGTGGGTGGCTTAGCTGCGAATCCGTTTCGCCTAAGTTTGTAAAAAAAAATCCTACCGAGTGGCAAGCCAGACTCCCACTCGGAGGCTTAGCTACAGCTCAGTGCTTGCCTAAGTGTTTAAAAATCCTACCGAGTGGCGAGCCAGACTCCCACTCGGAGGCTTAGCTGCAGCCCAGTGCTTGCCTAAGTGTTTAAAAATCATACCGAGTGGCGAGCCAGACTCCCACTCGGAGGCTTAGCTGCAGCCCAGTGCTCGCCTAAGTGTTTAAAAATCCTACCGAGTGGTGAGCCAGACTCCCACTCGGAGGCTTAGCTGCAGCCCAGTGCTCGCCTAAGTGTTTAAAAATCCTACCGAGTGGTGAGCCAGACTCCCACTCGGAGGCTTAGCTGCAGCCCAGTGCTCGCCTAAGTGTTTAAAAATCCTACCGAGTGGAGAGCAAACCTCCCACTCGGAGGCTTAGCTGCAGCCTAGTGCTCACCTAAGTGTTTAAAAATCCTACCGAGTGGAGAGCAAACCTCCCACTCGGAGGCTTAGCTGCAGCTCAGTGCTCACCTAAGTGTTTAAAAATCCTACCGAGTGGCGAGCCAGACTCCCACTCGGAGGCTTAGCTGCAGCCCAGTGCTCGCCTAAGTATTTAAAAATCCTACCGAGTGGTGAGCCAGACTCCCACTCGCAGGCTTAGCTGCAGCCCAGTGCTCGCCTAAGTGTTTAAAAATCCTACCGAGTGGTGAGCCAGACTCCCACTCGGAGGCTTAGCTGCAGCCCAGTGCTCGCCCAAGTGTTTAAAAATCCTACCGAGTGGTGAGCCAGACTCCCACTCGGAGGCTTAGCTGCAGCCCAGTGCTTGCCTAAGTGTTTAAAAATCCTACCGAGTGGAGAGCAAACCTCCCATTCGGAGGCTTATCTGCAGCCCAGTGCTCGCCTAAGTATTTAGAAATCCTACCGAGTGGAGAGCAGACCTCCCACTCGGGGGCTTAGCTGCAGTCCAGTACTCGCCTAAGTATTTAAAAATCCCACCGAGTGGTGAGCAGACCTCCCACTCGGGGGGCTTAGCTGCAGTCCGGTACTCGCCTAAGTTTGAAATAATCCTACCGACTGGAGAGCAGACCTCCCACTCGGGGGCTTAGTTGCAGTCCAGTACTCGCCTAAGTTTGAAAAAATCCTACCGAGTGGATAGCAGACCTCCCACTCGGGGGCTTAGCTGCAGTCTAGTACTCGCCTAAGTTTGAAAAAATCCTACCGAGTGGAGAGCAGACCTCCCACTCGGAGGCTTAGCTCCAGTCCAGTACTCGCCTAAGTTTTTAAAATCCTACCGAGTGGAGAGCAGACCTTCCATTCGGAGGCTTAGCTGCAGCCCAGTGCTCGCCTAAGTACGGAACACATCCCAATCCGCAAGGACGACAAGGTGCAAATCGACTGCTACCTTCTCCTTCGGAGTTGCACCACAAATACAAAGTTATTTCGAGTGAAGAACAAGTTCCACTCGACAGATAATTCATGAAGATATTCAACGATAAATCAAGTTCAGATAAGATCCAAAGGTTCTAGACCGCAGATCAAAGTACTCGAGCCTCCAGCTCGACAGAGTTTAACGGTTACAAAATCCACTCGGCATTCCGAGGCAAATTTAAAGTGAAGCATAAAAGTTTTTATTCCTCATGCGGAGGACTGGAAGGGGCGACGAACTCGTCCAAGTCGATCCCATCTGCAATGCGAGTGGCAACAGCAATGAAAGTCTGCATGAAGTCTTGAAAGTTGTGCTTCCTGGTATTGGCAACTTGGATGGCGGCCAACTTTTCTTCTCGCGCCTCCTTGCAGTGGACGTGGACCAGAGACAGAGCGACGTCAGTGCCACATCTAGCAGAAGATTTCTTCCATTCCGCCACTCGACCTGGGACTTCATTCAGTCGAGTCATCAGGGACTCGAGGTCATTTTGAAGCGTCGTCCTAGGCCAGAGCGACGTGTCGATCCATGACATCGCAACCTTCAACCGAGCAAGATAGTCAACAACGCCGGCAACACGAGATTCCAGTCGGAGCACGTTCATAGCAGCCTCGTCCTTCACTGGAGAATTGATGGGGTCCAAGTCTATCTCCACTCGACTGGTCTCCTCTTTGAAGTTCTGGCAGAATTCTGTAAACACAATTCAAGGATAAGTCAGTGGCTCTACGCAGATTTGGTAACTGCAAGTCAGTCGGGCCGGAGTAATTACCCTCGAGCATGACGAACAGCTTCTTGGTGAGTCCATCGAGATAAGCCTCCAGATCGTTCCTCTTCCCCGCCAGTTCACTTGCCTTGTCATTCAGAGCTATATTGCCATTCTTCAGACGGCTGGCCTCTCGATTAGCTGCGTCGAGAGCAGTTTTCAGCCTGGAGTTTTCCTTTTCAAGAGTACCGACTGAAGCCAGTTTTTCTTCAGCAAGTTTCGTTTTGTTCAGGGCCTCCTTCTGCGCTTCGGCAAGGTCTTGATCCTTCTTCTTCAGAGCCTCCTCCATTTTTTCTGCGAAACAGCAAGTGAGATCAACATCGAGGACGGCCAGAAAGAAAAGACAGTCGACAAAAGCTCACCAGCCATACCTTTTGCTTCGTCCCTCGCCTTCTGCAAGTTCTCCTGAGCAAGCTTCAAGGCAAGGTTCAGCTGGATCTATTTATTCTCCAACTCAGTGTAGCGAGCCACAAGTTTGCAGGATTTCTGCAAAAAATTAGTCGACAGACATCCAAGATAAGTTGCTTCTGAGTAACCAAGAGACAATGATGGCGTTTCTAAGACTATAGCCGAATCAAAAACATTCGTCAGTAGTCTCGGGGACTACACCCAGTGGGTGCACTCAGCGTGCCCCCACTGGTTCGACCAAAAAAAATCGACTGCCCGCAGTCGACCGTGTATAGTTCCATTCGACGTGGCCTGACCAGACCGAGTGAAGAAGTTCAACTAAAGCAACACAATATAAAGACTACAGTCGACTGCCAGCAGTCCACCGTAGTCTCGGGGACTACACCCAGTGGGTGCACTTAGCGTGCCCCCACTCATCAAAAAGATTAATAGACACACCCAGTGGGTGTACAGATATAAAGATCTTCGGAAAAGAGATTCTTCAGATAGCATATCCTAACAGAACAAGCGGCGAATCGACTGACCTGGACGTTGCTTTGAAGAGCTGAGCTCGCGTCATAAGCTGCTTGGCTGGCTTCCCGAACCACCTTCACTTGCTCCATCATGATCCCCGCCTGGCGTATAGCCTCTTTAGTGGCACCCACTTGGTCCTCAGGGACGTGGTGTGTGGCAAAAAGCGAAGGCGGATTTGCAGTCGATGTCGAAGGCCAGACACTCGTCAGAGGTTCAGCGAAGGTCACAGAAACCCGAGTGGTATCACCACCCTCCCGGACTGCGGCCTCAGGCACCGGAGTAGTTTGTGGGGTCTTGCCAGCCGGCGCCCTCCTGTTCCTTCGCGCCATCAGCGGCGCTTCATCGTCATCATCAGGGAGGTCAATGACATGAGGAGGAGCTACAAGAAAAATCCAATCTACCAGAATTATAAGAAATTGTCAGTCGACTAAAAGCAGAGCATCAGTAATCATACCGGGGTTGGAGGTAACAGCGTCTTCCATCTCTTGATCGTCGTCCTTGGCGGAGATCTCCGAGGTGGCAGCACTGCAAATTTCGAAAGTCAGTCAGCTTATTCAATGAGTCGACCAAGAGTCCGTCACGTTCGACAAAGGAAAACAAATTCTACTATTACCCAGAAATGGCGGGGACAGTCATCCTCATCTTGGGCAGAGCCTTGGGCGGCTTGGACGGCGTCGCGCGTGGGTGCTTGGGAGCTTTTTCTGTCGGCGCTGGAGATGAGGTCCGAGGGCGCTTCGACGACTGCCCAACAGGGACAGTCGCCTTACCACGTTCCCGCGCAGGGTTGTGTGTAAGCTTGGATCGCCGTTCCGTGCAGGGAGGTTCGACTTCTTCCTCCTCCTCTTCACTGGAGTCGTCGCCGTCATCCCCCTCTCCTTCGCCGTCAGATTCCCACTCTTCTCCCCCGTCTCCACTTTCGCCTCCACTCGCCTCTCCTTCCTCGGCCTGCTCCTGTGCTCCATTGGGTGTCGAGTACATCTCAGTAGTGGCCTAGAGGACAACAAACGAGACAAAAGTCAATCGACTGATCCAAAAAGAACAAATAAAGAAAGCAAAGATCACAGTCGGAAACGCAAGGTCAGACCTTGTCCACTTCGTATGTTTGGTCGAGTGGAGGAATCCTCCTGGATCCTCGGGGGTTGTCCTTGTTCCCTGTGATACTCGACAGCCACCCTTCCAGCATCTTGTCAGTGACCTCCTCTAGGTGAATCCGAGTGGTGTCTTCGAGACCCGAGTACAGCCACATCGGGTGGTCACGAGCCTGAAGCGGTTGGATGCGCCTCCGAAGGAAGACTTCCAACAAGTCCATGCCAGTCACACCCTCGCGGACAAGCTGAACCACTCGACCGACCAGCAGCTTGACTTGCGCCTTTTCCTCCGGCGTCACTTTCAGAGAGGCAGGTTTTTGTGCTCAATTCAGAGAAAAAGGGGGAAGCCCGATCGACTGTTCTGGGGTCACCTGGTCTTTACAGTAAAACCAAGTCGACTGCCACCCACAGACTGACTCGGGAAAAGTGATAGACGGAAAGGAACTTTTTCCCCTCATCTGGATCTCCAGACCCCCGCACAGCTGGATCACCTGCGTCCGTTCATCACTCGACTTGGCTTTCTTGACCGACTAAGAGCGGCAAGTGAAGATGTGCTTGAAGAGTCCCCAATGGGGGCGGCAACCCAAGAAGTTTTCACACAAGGAAATGAAAGCAGCAAGATACACAATAGAATTGGGAGTAAAGTGATGGAGCTGCGCTCCGAAGTAGTTCAAGAAGCTCCGGAAAAAAGGATGAGGAGGCAGAGAGAATCCACGATCGATATGGGTGGCGAGGAGGACGCACTCACCATCAAGATGCTGGGGTTCAACTTCTTTCCCCGGGAGGCGCGCAGATTCGTGGGGAATGAATCCCCCCTCGACCAGATCATCGAGATCATCCTGCCGAATCACCGACGGCATCCAGTTGCCCTGGATCCAATCCTTGGGCAGAGCTGTCCTTGAGGAAGATCCGCCCCGAGCGGACTTCTTCCCCTTCCCCTGCACCGCCGCCTTCTTCGCGCGCTCCAGAGCCGACGTCTTCTCCTTCACCATCGTCACCGGCGAAGCTCGAACATACCTACGGCCCCAAGGTGGGAGCGGAGGTGGCGGAGGATCTTGTGAAGGAAGGGGGAAAAGTGAAGGCGCACTCTTCGGGGGTCCCGAGCCGGCAGCTTATAGGAGGTCGCTTCCGAGTGGCTGACTGGTAGGCCCAGGAAATCCCGTCAAATCCCGCAACGGGCGCGCGCGCGGTACGTGGCGAAAAAGGTGGCATGGGGATCGAGGAGCTTCCGTCCTATCCCACCCGATTACTGCGGCCGCCCCCGTCCCGCGCGCTTCCCGAAATTCAAATCCTGCAAAATCCGCGGGCCGCATAACAACTTGTCAAATAGAAGATCCCTTTCACACCGTCACTCGGAACTTCACAAGTAAAGAAATTCACTCTACAAGAGGCCAAGAATGGATCAAGGCGACTGAAAGAAGTTGATGACGTCATCCGTGACAATTGATCCAAAACAAGACGTTCATATAACATGAAGAACCAGTCGAAAAGATCCCCAACTCCTTCCCCACTCGAACCTCAATCCTTCGGGGGCTAATGATGAAGCTATGTACCTAGGGTAGGGGCATGGACCTGTCCTAAGTACCCTACCCAAGGACATCCCTGGAAGAAGTCACCTTTCAATCGACTTGGAGGTGTTCCACTCGACAGACTCAAAGACATTCGACCAAGAAGCAATCACTCGACCAAGATCGAACCACTCGACGGCCAGGAGACCTAAAGTCACTCCGCACGTTAATGGTCGGTCATTAAGTAGCTTTTATGGTCATCATAGCACTTTAGTACTAGCGTTATCAGTAACGCCCTACCTTAATGCACATTGAACCCTTCGTAACGTGGGCTAGCCGGGGTCCTGGCGCACTCTATATAAGCCACCCCCCTCCTCCGAGACAAGGGTTCGCACCTCTGTAACTCATACACCCATAATCCAGTCGACCGCCTCCGGGCTCCGAGACGTAGGGCTTTTACTTCTTCCGAGAAGGGCCTGAACTCGTAAACCTTGCGTCCTTACAACCTCTCCATAGCTAAGACCTCGCCTCTCCATACTTACCCCCCTACGTCACTGTCAGAGTTAGAACCACGACACTATCTATTTACTTTCATGTTGAGTCATCATCTTCTTATTAAAAAGCACCAGTTGGAGAGCACCGTTGTCATTTGCATTAATTATTGTTAGTTTACATTGAGTATGACTTGACTGGATCTCTTTTACCATGAATTACAATGTCCAGTCAGTCCTTGATCTTTAAAGGTGCTCTGCATTTATGTTTTGTGGTCTCAGAAAGGGCTAGCGAGATACCATCTTGTTATATCATATTATGATTGTTTTGAGAAAGTGTTGTCATGCGAGATTTATTATTATTGCTCGCTAGTTGATTATGCCATTGATATGAGTAAACTTGAGACCTAAGCGTTATTGTGAATGTGGTTAGTCATAATCTTTGTTGAAAACTTGAATGCTGGCTTTACATATTTACAACAACAAGAGCAAACAGAGTTTGTAAAAGTTTTTCTTTATCACTTTCAGTTTATCAACTGAATTGCTTGAGGACAAGGAAGGGTTTAAGCTTGGGGGAGTTGATACGTCTCCGTCGTATCTACTTTTCCAAACACTTTTGCCCTTGTTTGGGACTCTAACTTGCCTGATTTGAATGGAACTAACCCGGACTGACGCTGTTTTTAGCAGAATTACCATGGTGTTATTTATGTGTAGAAACAAAAGTTCTCGGAATGACCTGAAACTTCACGGAACAACTTTTCGGAAATAATAAAAAATCCTTGCAAAAGATGAAGGCCAAGGGGGCCACCACCTGTCCACGAGGGTGGGGGTGCGCCTGCCCCCCTAGGGAGCACCCCCTACCTCGTGGGCCCCCTGGAGCTCCTCCGACCTCAACTCCAACTCTATATATTTGGTTTCGGTGAGAAAAAAATCAAAGAGAAGGATTCATCGCGTTTTACGATACGGATCCGCCGCCAAGCCCTAAAACCTCTTGGGAGGGCTGATCTGGAGTCCGTTCGGGGCTCCGGAGAGGGGAATCCGTCGCCATCGTCATCATCAACCATCCTCCATCACCAATTTCATGATGCTCACCGCCGTGCGTGAGTAATTCCATCGTAGGCTTGCTGGACGGTGATGGGTTGGATGGGATCTATCATGTAATCGAGTTTGTTTTGTTAGGGTTTGATCCCTAGTATCCACTATGTTCTGAGATTGATGTTGCTATGACTTTGCTATGCTTAATGCTTGTCACTAGGGCCCGAGTTCCATGATTTAGATATGAACCTATTATGTTTTCATCAATATATGAGAGTTCTTGATCCTATCTTGCAAGTCTATAGTCACCTATTATGTGTTATGATCTGTTAACCCCGAAGTGACAATAATCGGGATACTTACCGGTGATGACCGTAGTTTGAGGAGTTCATGTATTCACTATGTGTTAATGCTTTGTTCCGGCACTATATTAAAAGGAGGCCTTAATATCCCTTAGTTTTCGTAACGACCCCGCTGCCACTGGAGGGTAGGACAAAAGATGTCATGCAAGTTCTTTTCCACAAGCACGTAAGACTATATTCGGAATACATGCCTACGTTACATTGATGAACTGGAGCTAGTTCTGTGTCACCCTAGGTTATGATTGTTACATGATGAACCGCATCCGACATAATTCTCCATCACCGATCCATTGCCTATGAGCTTTCCATATATTGTTCTTAGCTTATTTACTTTTACGTTGCTATTGCTATCATCACTACAAAATACCAAAAACATTACTTTTACTACTGTTACCTTTTGCTATTGTTACCACTACTATCATATTACTTTGCTACTAAATACTTTGTTGCAGATATTAAGTTTCCAGGTGTGGTTGAATTGACAACTCAGCTGCTAATACTTGAGAATATTCTTTGGCCCCCCTTGTGTCGAATCAATAAATTTGGGTTGAATACTCTACCCTCGAAAACTGTTGTGATCCCCTATACTTGTGGGTTATCAGCTATCCACGAGGAGCTTTGCACATCTCAGGAGTTGTTCAACCTGGCGACCAAGTGCGCAAGAGCTGAGGAGGGGCACCTCTCTCTCCTTGAGCTGCCAACTGCAGGAGTGGAGGAGAAGAAGGCCAAGGCCAAGGACGTGAAGCGCAAAGAGGTAGTGGTGCTCGTAGCAGAGCCCGACACCAAGCGAGGCAGAGATCAACCCAAGTCATCCAATAACGGCCGCCCGTTCTGCGCCTTCCACAACCTGAACACCCACAACACCAGCGACTGTCAAGAGCTCAGAGCCATTCGGGAAGGACGCTTCGGTTGACGCCCCGAGCGCAATGACCGGGGCTATGGCCGCGGAGGAGGACGCGGAAGCGGATGCTGGGATGACCGTGGCCCGTGCCAGGAGTGGCGTGGCCTGCCTCATGAGGACCGCTGGCAGGACCAACCTCGCGAGGGCGCCTGGAGGGACCCGCCTCATGAAGATCGCCCCCAGGGCAACGTCGGTCTTCCCCTGTTGCCGCCTCCAAGAAGGAACGACGACCACCACCAGGATGAAGGGGCTGGGGGCTTCCAGGAGCCGTGTGCGATCGCTTGCATCTTAGGCAGTGCTCAGGCCCTAGCCTCTCAGCGCATCTTCAAACAGTTCGCTCGCTAGGTGAACGCAACGCTCCCCAAGCTCGAGGCCACGCGCCCGCTCAGGTGGTCCCAATGCGCCATCACCTTCAACTCGGCAGACCAGCTCAAGTGCGCAGCCATCGCTAGCACCCTGCCTATGCTATGCTCCCCATTCATCAGCAATGTGCAAGTCACCAAGACTCTCATCGACGGCGGCGCAGGGCTCAATGTCCTATCCGTCGACACGTTCAACAACCTCCAAGTTCCCTATGAGCAGCTCCAGCCAACCAAGCCTTTCTCAGGAGTGACTGGCGGCTCCACCACACCGATAGGGCAGGTCCGCCTGCCTATCACCTTCGGGGAGCGCAAGAACTACCGCACCGAGCTCATTGACTTCGACGTCGCGCACATCCACCTGCCGTACAATGCCATCCTCGGGTATCTAGCCCTGGCCAAGTTCATGGCAGTCACTCACCATGGCTACAACATCCTCAAGATGCCAGGAAGCGGGGGAATCATCACGGTCCCATGTGAAGAAAGGCATGCGGTGTGCTCCCTTGAGCGTGCCTTCCAAGCTGCAGCAATCGACAACCCTGACAGCAGAAGTGAAGGCCCTCCGGAGACCATCCCCAAGAAGAAGCTGTTGCGCCGCGCAGGACCCCAAGAAGATGGCGTCGTGTCAGGAGCCTTGTCAGGATTAGCGCCCTCTCCAGGGGCGCCTCCCTCCACCGCATAGGAAAGTGCGCCCGGCGCCCTCCTCCGGCAGGGCTCGGGGGCTCTCTCCTGGAGAGCCTCCGACCTTGCCAACCTCACGAGGGAGGCGCTTGGGCACCACTTGGAGGCGTGCCTCACGGCACATTTTCCTCAGGAGAGCATAGGGCAAGGAGTGCCCACCGCTTAGGAGTTCATCACCAAGACCACCGAAGAACTGCAAGAAGCAAGGGCCATGCGCGGCCACGGCCGCTCACAAGGCGCAGCCCCCTATCCAGGTGAGGATGTCGGGCTACGCGCCTGCATTGACATCCCATGGCTCAACAGGGCCGCATCTCAGGAATGCTTCTGGCCATCGCATGCGGGCCGCTGTGAGGGACCACCACACAGCTACGTTCGCATGCCCTTCGGCTTGCCGAGCGTGGCGTCGGTCTATCAGCACAATGTGAGGCAAGTCATGACGGCTCAGGAGGCTGGATTCTGCGCCGTTCCGGAGGAGATGAGGATGGTCTTCAGGGAACCTCCGAGCCCCCAGAGCCTCCCGAGGCTCAGGGTCCCGGTGGCTCATGAGGAGCCATTCCTTCAACACCTGGCTTCAGCTACACCAACTCTACTTCGTCTACAAAACCAGGTGACATCTTCCAAGTTCATTTAAGCTGGGAGCGCCCCTCGAGCTGCATTATTCCCAGGCCACATGGGTCCGTCCCAGTGGCATGTATCCCTTTTGCTATGCCTTTAGCCTACCTTGTTAGGGGTGCCCCTCGGGCTGCATCATCCCAGGCTGCTCGGGCCAAACACAGTGGCATGTATCTTCCTGCATTTATCCAAGTTGATCTGCTCTTCATGCTTAACCTGCCAACTGCTATCACTTGCTCGGTCACCGCCCGCCATGCGTCCGTTCACCCTATGCAATTCACTTGCACGTTAAAAGGGGGGCTCCTGAGCATCGCGACTCAGGAGCTCTTACTGGCTCTCCAGCCCTCACCCCCTGGCCTTGCCCACGGCATCGCGACCTGGAATACCAGCGGCGGCTGAGCTCGCTCGAGGGCCGGGACCTGAGGACATAGAGTGCTTGCATCTAACCGCCTTGCAGGAACATATAGTCAACAAGACTCAAGACCAGGCGCAATCCGCCTTGAGGTAGGGCCTCGTGAGTCCTGCGCTGGCTCACGAGTGCCCAGATACACCTCGCAGCCCTGCCGTGCAAGCCACGTGTCAGGGCGGGGCTGTACACGCCTCGGGGGCTCCTCCTGGAGGGGGGGCCCCATCCCACGCCCAAGTGGAAGCTCCATGCTCCGCGCTGGCTGTCGACACTGCCGAGGAGCGGCTATGCTCGTGCACAAGCGGAAGCACTATGCTCCGCGCTGGTGATAAACAACTGAGGGCGACCCCGCAGTTGCACCAACCTCAGGGAGCCCAGAGCTCAGCGCCTAGCCTCACGACGACGCCTCCCCTAGGGAGAGTCACGCGAGGGGGCTGGGCACAGGGGCTGCGCTCGTGTCATGCCCAAGCGCACACCACCCAACCAGGTCCCCCGGACCTGGGCGTCGCGCGCCCCTCCCGGTGCCTCGGCGAGGGCAGGTATGGAAATTGTTTGAATGTTAAGGGGGACTCCTGAGCATCGCGACTCAGGAGCCTAACTGGTCTCATAGCCCCTCACTCCTTGGTCTGTCCTGGTCTTCGGTCGGCCCAATGGCAGTTGAGGTATGCGCGGGGCCGGGCTCTGCTGACGTAGAACATTAATCTATCCTCACGAACTCTCCCATATGATGTTCGCACGTCAAGGGGGACTCCTGAGCATCGCGACTCAGGAGCCTAACTGGTCACGTAGCCCGTCACTCCTTGGACCGTCCTGGTCTCCGGTCGTCCCAATGGTGGTTGAGGTATGCGCGGGGCCGGGCTCTGCCGACGCAGAACAAAGCAAATAGGAAGGAAAATGCAAAATCTCGAAGCAAATATTACAAGCATATTGTTCTCACAATACCAAATGAAAAGTCTAAACGGCTCCATGAGGCCTGATGTATGTTGCAGGAATAAAACGAGAAGAATAGCCGCAGGTCACCCCTGGATGTCGCCGTCGCCTGCGGAAGGTGCTCCCCCGTGGGCGACGATGTTCTCACCTTCACCACCAGCCACAGGATCCGCGCCATTGCCAGACAAAGGATCGTAGACGAAGCCGCGGAACTTCCCCAGCAAAGCCTCCACTTGACCTTGAACAGCTGTGGTGGTGGCTTCGCAGAGGTCTTCAGCCACAGGCTCCAGCAGCTCGTCAAGGCGGGCGTTGGGGTCACGAAGGTGCAGATGGCTGAGGACGCGAGTCAGTGCGGCTGAAGATAGAACATGAGCTTCTGCCTCCGCCATGGGACCGAGGCCCTCAATGACCTCCTCAAGCGCCTTCACCAAGAGAGGAAGCAGCTGGGCGGGGCCGCCCTCGTCAGTGTCCAGCGGCCTCTCCAGGCCGTGCTCATAGAGCATCCTCAGTGCTTTGCGAGATCTCTTCTCGAGATCGGCGAAGGCCACACGGTCTTCGGCCAGGACTCGCGCCTTGGCGGCAAGATCGGACTCCTTCGCTCCCATCTTATGCTCCAGCTCTTCCAACCGGGTGCGCTCGGCAGCCTGCTTCTTCCCCAGCTCCGCCAGCTCAGCATCACGGTTCTTGACGGCCTCCTCCCGGGCCTTCATCTTCTTCTCCTCTAATTGGCGGCGGCGTACCTCTTCAGCATGCTTGTCGCGCAGGCTCTGCAACTCGCCCTCCAGCGCTTGGCAGCGGTGACGGGCGGCCTTGGCGTCTTTCAGCGCCACCTCAGAATCGGCTACAGCGCTGACGACCCCTTTCTTCTCCCTCTCGGAAGCCGCAACAGCCTGGCCCAGCGCCGCACGCACCGCCAGGTCAGAGTGAAGCCAGCCGGAGGCCAACTCTAGACACCCGGCCACCAGGCGCGGGTCAGCGCTCAGGAGATTCGCCTATAGTTGGGTCATCTCTGAAAAGGCAAGCTCCAAGATGGCAGCAGGAGCAGAGGAACCAAGGAGTGGAGGTGCAGCAGTAGGAGGAAGTGGTGCCGTCACCAGGGCTTGGGAGACCGCGGGCCCCGGAGCAGTTGGGACCTCGTCAGCCGTGACAAGCACCGGCACCTCCGGAGCCAGCAAGGCCATGGGGGCTGGCTTCACGCAGCGATGCTCCTCTTGGCCCCCCAAGGACGACCGGGCTGGGGAGACACGGGCGATGTTGCCTCCTTGCTCTACGGAGGGGCGCACAACCGCCGCACCCTCCTTCCTCTTCTTCGCCGAAGATGCCGGCCTGATCAACCAAAGGCGAGCGTCAGGAAGTAACAAGTACCAGCAGGGATAGAGTGAAGTTCGAGACACCTACCGGTCCACCGCCAAGTACTTCACCTTTTGTTTGTGAAGCTTGAGGCCTGACAGCATCGGGGCCTGAGGGGAAGGCGTCTGGGCCACGACGGCGCCATGCGGTGCGGAGGCAGAACTGGATCCAGCCCCAGGAGGTGTTGGGGTAGAGGCGGCACCACGGTCAACCAGCGACGACCTACCCTTCGTCGGGACGAGGGGTTGCTCCTTCCTTCCTTGGTAGGCGTCGGCCTCTACATCATCAGGGGCCGCATAGCCAGGCGGATTCGAAGGCAACGTGGGGAAGCAGAGGTTTAGCTGGATCTGTTTGTTCTCCAACTCAGTGTAGCGAGCCACAAGTTCGCAGGATTTCTGCAAAAAATCAGTCGACGGGCATCCAAGATAAGTTGCTTCCGAGTAACCAAGAGACAATGATGGCGTTTCTAAGACTACAGCCGAATCAAAAACATTCGACAGTAGTCTCGGGGACTACACCCAGTGGGTGCACTCAACGTGCCCCCACTGGTTCGACCAAAAAAAATCGACTGCCCGCAGTCGACCGTGTACAGTTCCATTCGACGTGGCCTGACCAGACCGAGTTCGACTGCCAGCAGTCCACCATAGTCTCGGGGACTACACCCAGTGGGTGCACTTAGCGTGCCCCCACTCGTCAAAAAGATTAATAGACACACCCACTGGGTGTACAGATATAAAGATCTTCGGAAAAGAGATTCTTCAGATAGCATATCCTAACAGAACAAGCGGTGAATCGACTGACCTGGACGTTGCTCTGAAGAGCTGAGCTCGCATCATAAGCTGCTTGGCTGGCTTCCCGAACCACCTTCACTTGCTCCATCATGATCCCCGCCTGGCGTATAGCCTCTTTAGCGGCACCCACTTGGTCCTCAGGGACGTGGTGTGTGGCAAAAAGCGAAGGCGGATTTGCAGTTGACGTCGAAGGCCGGACACTAGTCAGAGGTTCAGCGAAGGTCACAGAAACCCGAGTGGTATCACCACCCTCCCGGACTGCGGCCTCAGGCACCGGAGTAGTTTGTGGGGTCTTGCCAGCCGGCGCCCTCCTGTTCCTTCGCGCCATCAGTGGCGCTTCGTCGTCATCATCAGGGAGGTCAATGACATGAGGAGGAGCTACAAGAAAAATCCAATCGACCAGAATTATAAGAAATCGTCAGTTGACTAAAAGCAGAGCATCAGTAATCGTACCGGGGTTGGAGGTAACAGCGTCTTCCATCTCTTGATCATCGTCCTTGGCGGAGATCTCCGAGGTGGCAGCACTGCAAATTTCGAAAGTCAGTCAGCTTATTCAATGAGTCAACCAAGAGTCCGTTACGTTCGACAAAGGAAAACAAATTCTACTATTACCCAGAAATGGTGGGGATAGTCATCCTCATCTTGGGCAGAGCCTTGGGCGGCTTGGACGGCGTCGCGCGTGGGTGCTTGGGAGCTTTTTCTGTCGGCGCTGGAGATGAGGTCCGAGGGCGCTTCGACGACTGCCCAACAGGGACAGTCGCCTTACCACGTTCCCGCGCAGGGTCGTGTGTAAGCTTGGATCGCCGTTCCGAGCGGGGAGGTTCGACTTCTTCCTCCTCCTCTTCACTGGAGTCGTAGTCGTCATCCCCCTCCCCTTCGCCGTCAGATTCCCACTCTTCTCCCCTGTCTCCACTTTCGCCTCCACTCGCCTCTCCTTCCTCGTCCTGCTCCTGTGCTCCATTGGGCATCGAGTACATCTCAGTAGTGGCCTAGAGGACAACAAATGAGACAAAAGTCAATCAACTGATCCAAAAAGAACAAATAAAGAAAGCAAAGATCACAGTCGGAAACGCAAGGTTAGACCTTGTCCACTTCGTATGTTTGGTCGAGTGGAGGAATCCTCCTGGCTCCTCGGGGGTTGTCCTTGTTCCCTGTGATACTCGACAGCCACCCTTCCAGCATCTTGTCAGTGACCTCCTCTGGGTGAATCCGAGTGGTGTCTTCGAGACCCGAGTACAACAACATCGGGTGGTCACGAGCCTGAAGCGGTTGGATGCGCCTCCAAAGGAAGACTTCCAACAAGTCCATGCCAGTCACACCCTCGTGGACAAGCTGAACCACTCGACCGACCAGCACCTTGACTTGCGCCTTTTCCTCTGGCATCACTTTTAGAGAGGCAGGTTTTTGTGCTCGATTCATAGAAAAAGGGGGAAGCCCAGTCGACTGTCCTGGGGTCACCTGGTCTTTACACTAAAACCAAGTCGACTGCCACCCACGGACTGACTCGGGAAAAGTGATAGACGGAAAGGAACTTTTTCCCCTCATCTGGATCACCAGACCCCCGCACAGCTGGATCACCTGCGTCCGTTCGTCACTCGACTTGGCCTTCTTGACCGACTGAGAGCGGCAAGTGAAGATGTGCTTGAAGAGTCCCCAATGGGGGCGGCAACCCAAGAAGTTTTCACACAAGGAAACGAAAGCAGCAAGATACACAATAGAATTGGGAGTAAAGTGATGGAGCTGCGCTCCGAAGAAGTTCAAGAAGCTCCGGAAAAAAGGATGATGAGGCAGAGAGAATCCACGATCGATATGGGTGGCGAGGAGGACGCACTCACCATCAAGAGGCTGGGGTTCGACTTCTTTCCCCAAGAGAAGCGCAGATTCGTGGGGAATGAATCCCCCCTCGACCAGATCATCGAGATCATCCCGCCGAATCACCGACGGCATCCAGTCGCCCTGGATCCAATCCTTGGGCAGAGCAGTCCTCAAGGAAGATCTGCCGCGAGCGGACTTCTTCCCCTTCCCCTGCACGGCCGCCTTCTTCGCGCGCTCCAGAGCCGACGTCTTCTCCTTCACCATCGTCGCCGGTGAAGCTCGAACAGACCTACGGCACCAAGGTGGGAGCGGAGGTGGCGGAGGATCTTGTGAAGGAAGGGGGAAAAGTGAAGGCGCACTGTTCGGGGGTCCCGAGCCGGCAGCTTATAAGAAGTCGCTTCCGAGTGGCTGACTGGTAGGCCCAGGCAATCCCGTCAAATCCTGCAACGGGTGCGCGCGCGGTACGTGGAGAAAAATGTGGCGCGGGGATCGAGGAGCTTCCGTCCTATCGCATCCGATTACTGCGGCCGCCCCCGTCCCGCGCGCTTTCCGAAATTCAAATCCCGCAAAATCCGCAGGCCGCAGAACAACTCGTCAAACAGAAGATCCCTTTCACAACGTCGCTCGGAACTTCACAAGTAAAGAAATTCACTCGACAAGAGGCCAAGAATGGATCAAGGCGACTGAAAGAAGTTGACGACGTCATCCGTGACAATTGATCCAAAACAAGACGTTCATATAACATGAAGAACCAGTCGGAAAGATCCCCAACTCCTTCCCCACTCGAACCTCGATCCATTCGGGGGCTAATGATGAAGCTATGTACCTAGGGTAGGGGCATGGACCTGTCCTAAGTACCCTACCCAAGGACATCCCTAGAAGAAGTCACCTTTCAATCGACTTGGAGGTATCCCACTCGACGGATTCAAGACACTCGACCACGAAGCAATCACTCAACCAAGATCCAACCACTCAACTGCCAGGAGATCTAAAGTCACCCTGCACGCAAACGGTCGGTCATTAAGTAGCTTTTATGGTCATCATAGCACTTTATTAGGGGCATTACCAGTAACCCCCAGTCTTAATGTACTTTAAACCTTGCATTACTGAGGGCTGGAGGGGCCTGGCGAACTCTATATAAGACACCCCCTCCTCAGTATCAAGGGTTGGCACCCCTGTTATTCATACACACATAATTCAGTCGACCGCCTCCGGGCATCGAGACGTAGGGCTGTTACTTCCTCCGAGAAGGGCCTGAACTCGTAATCCTTGTGTGCTAACAACTCCTCCATAGCTAAGATCTAGCCTTTCCATACTTACCCCCCTACATCACTATCAGAGTTAGAACCACGACACTAGAAATGTTCCTTCAAATCCAAATACATCTTGGTGTTTCCGGGGTGTATCAAGTATGGTGAGACATGGGCCTCTTGAAGTATTAACTTCCTGATCTCCTGGTTGTTGGGCACATAAACTCGGTCCTCAAACCATAGGGTATCATGCTCATCCTCACGAAAACCTTTGGCCTTTCCTTTGCCCATCTTCTCCTTTATCTCGGCAATCTCTTTATCATCTTTCTGAGCTTCCTGAATCTTGTCCAGCAATGTCGACTGAACCTCCATTGTGGCAATGAACCTTCTAGGTACAATCTCTAACCGAAGTTCCATGATGTCCTTTGCTAATTCCTTCGGCAGTCCTTTACTTTCAAGGGTATTAGCATAACTCTTCCGACTCAATGCGTCTGCTATGACATTGGCCATTCCTGGATGATAGTGTAGCTTCATGTCATAATCCTTTATAAGCTCCAACCATCTCCTCTGCCTAAGGTTCAGCTCCTTCTGGGTGAAGATGTACTTCAAACTCTTGTGATCTGTGTACACATCACAACGGTTTCCAATAAGGTAATGTCTCCAAGTCTTCAACGCATGCACTACGGCTGCTAGCTCCAAATCATGCGTGGCATAATTCAACTCATGAGGTTTTAGTTGTCGTGAGGCATACAAAACAACTCTTTCGTCCTGCATAAGCACATATCCAAGTCCTAAGCGAGAGGCGTCGCAATACACTTGGAACTCCTTATGTATATCTGGCAGTACTAGCACTGGTGCTGTAGTCAGACGTTTCTTCAACTCCTGGAAACTTGCTTCACAATCTTCTGTCCATTTAAACTTGGTATCCTTCTTCAACAGTTCAGTCATTGGTTTTGCAATCTTGGAAAAATTCTCAATGAATCTCTGGTAGTATCCTGTGAGTCCAAGAAAACTGCGGATCTCGCTAACTGAGGTGGGTGCCAACCATTCAGTGACTTACTGAACCTTGCTGGGGTCTCCTCATATAACATGTCCAAGGAATCCGACTTCCTTCAGCCAAAACTCGCATTTGCTAAACTTAGCATACAACTGGTGTTCCCTGAGCTTCGCGAGAACTAAACGCAAATGCTCTTTGTGCTCCTCCTCATTCTTCGAGTATACCATGATATCATCAATAAACACCACAACAAACTTGTCCAAATACTCCATGAACACCTTGTTCATCATGCTCATGAAATAGGCAGGGGCGTTAGTCAGTCCAAATGACATGACCGTGTACTCATATAATCCATATCGCGTTGTGAACGCCGTCTTTGGTATGTCCTTCTCTCGTATCTTCAACTGATGATACCCCGATCGCAAATCGATATTAGAAAACACTTTAGCTCCTTGCAACTGATCAAACAGATCGTTGATCATCGACAGTGGGTACTTGTTCTTAATCGTCACTTCATTCAATGCTCGATAATCAACAACCATCCTCAGGGATTTATCCTTCTTCTCAACCAAATGTACTGGGGCTCCCCAAGGTGATGAACTTCTTCGAATATATCCTTTCTCCAATAACTCCTTGATCTGTTTCTTAATTTCTTCTAGATCATTTGCAGGCATCCGATAGGGTCTCTTGGATATTGGTCCTGTTCCTGGTAACAGCTCTATCAAAAACTCAATATCTCTGTCCAGTGGCATGCCTGGTAACTCCTTTGGGAAAACATCCGGGTAATCCTTCACTACCGGCATTTCCTCCTGAACAACTCCCGTAAGGGCATTCACTTGACTCCTCCTAGGCACATGCCTAGATACATACTTAATCCTTCTTCCTTCCGGGGTGGTGAGATAAATCGACTTACTAGCATAGTCAATGCTTCCTCCAAACTTTGACATCCAGTCCATACCCAATATCACATCCAATCCTTGTGACCCCAAGATAATTAGGTCGGACAGAAAAACATGTGTACCAATGGTTAAGGGTATCTGGTCACACCATCGGCTAGCCATATACTCTGCTCCGGGTGAACTCACTAAAAGAGGGGTCCTAAGGGTTTGGGTTGGTAGTTTAAATTTATCCACAAATCCCCTTGATATGTTTGAATGCGATGCACCAGTATCGAAAAGAACAAGAGCGGTAAATGACTTAACCAAAAACTTACCTATTACCGCGTCAGGCTGCTTTTCCACGTCCTCCATGTTAACGTGGTTCACTTGTCCTTTGTTGAACGGATTGGGTTCATCCCAGTGCTTCCATTTCCATTTCCATTCCTTCCTTCGGGGTAATCATTGGCATAGTGCCCTATCTTCCCGCACTTAAAACAGGTAACCTGACTTAAGTCTCTTTTGGCGGGAGTGGACGGGTTGGAGCGGTTCTGATTGTTGTTAGCTCCGTTCCCATTCCCATTCTTAGCACCACTGTGGTTATGTGATCCTCCTCCAGTGTGGTTGTGACCTCCATGGTTGTGAACAAGTCCTCCCGTGTTCGGGGTTAGGTGAGGCTTCTGCTGAGCTCCTGAGTTATACTTCCCTTGTCCATACTTTCTCTTGCGGCTCTCAATCTGCTGCTGTTTCCCTTCAATCATAAGAGCCTTATCTACCAACTCCTGGTAGTTGTTGAAGGTTGCTACCATCAACTGCATGCTCATCTCATCATTCAGCCCTTCCATAAACTTCTCCTGCTTCGCGGCATCTGTGGCCACATCATCAGGGGCGTAGCGAGATAACTTGCTAAACTCATCCACGTACTGAGCCACAGTACGGTTCCCCTGGCGTAAGTTGCGGAACTCCCGCTTCTTCATTTGCATAGCTCCAGTGGAGACATGGGCTGTGCGAAAAGCTTGCTGAAACTGGTCCCAAGTGACACTGGCTATAGGAAAAGTGGCTGTGTAATTCTCCCACCATGAGGCTGCTGGTCCATCCAATTGATGTGCGGCAAAGCACACCTTCTCAGCATCTGTGCAACCTGCGGTGTTCAACTCCCTTCCAATTCGGCGTAGCCAATCTTCAGCAACTATAGGCTCGGTGCTACTGGAAAACACCGGCCGCTGTAACCTTAGAAAACGGGCTAGGTTGTCCACTGGCGGTGGGTTGTTGTTGTTGTTGCCCTGGTTCTGAACTAGCAATTGCATCAAGGCATTCTGCTGCTGGATCAACTAGGTGAGCTCCGGCGGGAAGGCAAAACCGGTGTCACGTCTCGGAGGCATCTGAGGGGTTTAGATGGGAGAGATTTAGAATAGAAGAGGTCTAATGAGAAAACACTACCCATATGCACATGAGACAAACACAATCATTTCACTCAATCAATCAAGCAAGGGCATACAAACGGTCTAGAACTATCACAAAAGTGCTCACTACTACTATATTACATGGGGGAAATACTACTAATATATGGTAGTCATCTAGAAATTTTTGACCGGTGGAAGACTCCATGATGTCTGCACCAGCTTCGTCTTCAAAGTCATCATTACTAGGGTGGGAGTCGGTGTCGTCGATGATGATGTAGTCCTCGGGGCGTATTTCCTTGGGTTCTTCTTCTTCTTCTATTAGTGCTGGTCCTCCCATGAATACTCCGATCTTCTTGACTAAGTCGTCATTCTTCTCCAGTAGGGTCTTGATTTCCTCCTCATATCCATCGCGGGTAAACTTGAGTTCTTCCTCCAGCTCGATGATCCTAGTATTCGCCTTCTTCAAGTCCATCATGTCCGCACACATCTGGTTCTCCTGACATCGAATGTGCTGGTTTAACTCCTGGATGAAAGCTGCAATGGATCTATCCTTCTTAGTGCTGATTACTTCCCATTGCTCGTCTCGGCGCCCACATATTTGGTAAATAGTGTCCTTAAGCTCCCTGTTGTAAACTTCTCCAATGCGTCCCATGGTGATGTGAGCTGCCATACTCTTTCCTAAACTCCAGGTTGGTGCGTCGAAGGAAAATTCTATGGGTTTAGAAGTTGGCGAGAACGTCCTTCCTGGAACTTGTACTTGAATCATCTAGCGCTCCTCTTTAGGTAAAGTGGCGTTGTACGTCCCGGTGAAGCTTGGTATTCCAATGTTCAAGTACCTAGTGACTTCCTCCAAGTGGCTTCCCAAAGGTGTGTCTAAATCCAGTTGTGCAAACTTGTTCTTCATCTCCGTCATCCTAAAGAGTAGAAAATGGAGAGGAGTCAGAAATGAGAAGAGAAGTGTGACCTAGGGTTTATCTTAGTGGTCGTGTCCTACACTCAGCATGTGCTCTGATACCATCTTGTAGCGACCCGACCTCAGATGGTCAAGTCTCTGTGCTTCAGTGACATCCCTGGATCGGTAATGCTGACACACATAGTACTTGAAGGATTTATAACAGAGTAGCAATCACACACTATTACATCGAATGTCTCCAAAGAGAACTTATTACAATAATACGGCTTAAGGCCATCTAATGCGATAACAACGGAAGGCTTGGAAGATTAAGTGAGTCCATCATCTCCAACGACATAGCTGAGCTGCACGACAACGACCTAACGAACCTTACTCCTCGTCTGAAAAGTCTGCAACATAATACGTTGTAGCCCGAAAACGGGTCAGCACATGGAATATGCTGCCAAAGTAACACAGTAGAGCAAAAACAAAATAATGCTATCACTATATGCATGTATGGCTGGTGGAAAGCTCTATGGTTATAGTTTTGCGAAAAGCCAATTTTTCCCTACAACAATGGAATAGATTTTAATTTTACTATCATGGTGGTTGAAACATCATTCAGAAGGTATCCCCAACTCAATCCCAATTAAAGTGAATCAACATCCCAACAATATTAATTAAGCATGGTGAGATACATGTGATAATCCAAGTACTAGATACTCAAGAATTGTCCATAACCGGGGACACAGCTAACCATGATTAGATTGTACACTCTACAGAGGTTTGCACACTTTTCCCCACAAGACTCGATCGCCTCCGTTGGATTTCTCGCACGACATGGTGTTTGAGAAACGGATGACCGAGACACAGTCTTTCAGAAACGTTAACTCTCTACTCCGGGTAGACCATACCAAACCTACAAAACCCACTACCTGCTGATCTACCTCTTCAAGAGCTTCACGTAACTTACTCAACTATGCTAGAGCCCATAATAGCTTGTGGCTGCACACGGAAGTTTCTAGCATGAATCATCTCAGTTCCCTTTGAGCCTGGGTGGCGGTCCATAGGAAGATCACACGGGTACCCCAGGATTTCCAAAAAAACAGAAAACACTAGGTTCCCCAGGTGCCTCAATCCACCCAGTTGTTTGATTAAGTTGCCACCTTAAGTTGAACCATTAATTAACAATCTCACATCTGACATGAATTTCACTCAAACCCAAACCACGTCTACGAGCATAGCATAGCAATAAGCAATACGTAGAAGTAACTCCCAAGGGTTTGAATGTAACAAGCCAATAGGTTCTACCTCAGCAACTACTTCCCAACCCACAAGTTAATGACATCCTAATCATGAAATGTTTGAGGATTGGAACTAATGCATAAAAACTGGGTAATAATGGGATATGATCAAAGTGTTACTTGCCTTGCTGACGATCTGCGAATCCTAGAGACTCGTAGTAACACGCTTCGCACTCCGGGAATTCTATGCAAGCAAACAATAACATACATAAGTAACAAGCAACGATGCACAAGCAAAACTCAAATAAGAGAGGTCGACCAGAAAGTTCAAATTAAGAACTCTGGTTCGCAAAAAGAATCAAAACAAACGGAGCAACGAAACTCAAACGGCGAAAGAAAGAAGCTTCGTTTAATAATCTGAAACTAGGTCAAATTTTACAGTAGAAAAACTTGTTTGAGTTGGTTAAACGGAAAGAGGGTTTCGAGATGAAACTCCAGGCGCTTGAATCGCCTGATTCCGTTAAACGAGCGAAAAGATAAATAGAAACTAAGATTGGATCAGAAATCACGATCAGAAAAATCGCGGAATAAATCCGATAAAAGAAAACTCATGAATAGACTAACAACGAGCGTTCGTTAGTTGTTTCTAATGGGCGAGGAACCGTTCGTTAAAACGAACGTACGGACGAATGTCCGCTAACTAGAAGAACCGAGAAAAACCGGCGAATCCGAAAAAAACGGATCTAGGGTTTCTGAAAAAAAAGCGAACGGTTTTTATATAAAAAAAACCCGGCGGCGGGGCGCGGAGGCTACCTCCGGCGGGGCGGGGTGCGGGGCGGCGGGGCTTGGCGGCGGTGGCAGCGCTAGGCGGCGGCGAGCGCGGGCGGCGGCGGCTGCGCGAGGCGGCGGCGGCGGGGCTAGGCGGCGGCGGTGGTGGTGTTGGGGCGGGGGTGGCGACGTATACAAAGGGGGAAGGGGCGGCGACTTGGAGAAGGGGGTAAGGCGCGGCGGAGGCGGAGTCCAACTCGGACTCCGGTCCGAGTGGCGGCGGCGGCGGCCTGGCGCGGCTGGGCCTTAGGCCCAGTCGGCGCGGAACCTCTTTTTTTTAAAACATCACCGACCGAAATAAAATCCTAGAAAAATAAAAAAAAATAAAAACCTAAAAATGCCAAAACAATTTTTCACCTGCTAAATAAAATATTTAGAACAAGATGAACATTTTCTTGGCCCTATAATGCAATTTTGAAAACATGCAATTTTTCTAATGCAAATAAAATCCGAAAAAATCAAATAAAAATCAATTTAATGATTTTAATATTTTTCCTCCAATATTTCATTTATTTTGGAGAAGTCATATTATCTCCTCTCTTTAATTTTTAATGTGAAATATTTTTGGGAGAGAAATAATTAAAAGCAAATCCTCTTTTCATTATGTGATAAAAGAATCAAATATGAAGACCGGGAAATCCCCAACTCTCTCCGAGGGTCGTTGAGCTGCTTAGGAGTTCGAGGATTACGGAACGGAAAAGCAATAAAACATGATATGCATGGATGATCTATGTATAACATTCCAAATTGAAAATTTGGGATGTTACAAATAGTAACGTTTGCAACCACAACAGGCACATCCTCGCAAATACCGACAGGTATAGCAGTTGATTTATCAGCCATTTGCAAAGATATTTCGGTAGGTGTCAGCTTATTCAAGTCAAGTCTATGATATAAAGAGAGAGGCATAACACTAACACTGGCTCCAAGATCACATAAAGCAGTATAATATAATTTCTTTTAATGGAGCAATGTATAGTAGGTACTCCGGGATCTCCAAGTTTCTTTGGTATTCCACCCTTAAAAGTATAATTAGCAAGCATGGTGGAAATTTCATCTTCCGGTATTTTTCTTTTATTAGTAATGATATCCTTCATATATTTAGCATAAGGATTTGTTTTGAGCACATCAGTTAATCACATACGCAAAAAGATAGGCCTAATCATTTCAGCAAAGCGCTCAAAATCCTTTTTCTTGGATGGTTTCAGAGGAAAAGGCATGGGTTTCTGAACCCAAGGTTCCCTTTCTTTACCATGTTTCCTAGCAACAAAGTCTCTTTTATCATAACGTTGATTCTTTGATTGTGGGTTATCAAGATCAACAGCAGGTTCAACTTCTACATCATTGTCATTACTAGGTTGAGCATCATCATGAACATCATCATTAATATTTTCATTAGGTTCATGTTCATTACCAGATTGTGTTTCAGCATCAGACATCGAAATATCATTTGGATTATCAGGTGGTTCAACAATATGTTCACTAGAAGTTTGCACAGGTGTATCATTTTTCTTCTTCTTCTTTTTAGAAGAACTAGAACATCAATATTATTTCTTTGAGAATCTTGCTCGATTCTCTTAGGGTGGCCTTCAGGATACAAAGGTTCCTGAGTCATTCTACCAGTTCTAGTAGCCACTCTAACAGCATAATCATTTTTCTTACTATTCATTTCATCAAGCTCTTCTTTTTGAGCTTTAAGTACTTGTTCTACTTGGGTGGTAACCATAGAAGCATGTTTGCTAATAAGTTTAAGTTCACCTTTAATATTAGCCATATAATCACCCAAGCGTCTAATCATATAAGCATTTTCTTTTAATTGTCTACCAAAATAAGCATTGAAGTCATCTTGCTTAAACATAAAGTTATCAAACTCATCCAAGCACTGACTAGCAATATTAGTAGGAGGGACTTCAGCTTTATCATATCTATAGAGAGAATTTACCTTTACTACCTGTGCCGGGATATCAGGATCAGGAGGTTCTTCAGTAAATAAAGAATTAAGATCATATGTTTCTTCAACATGCGGTGAATTAAGACCATGTATTTCTTTAATAGGACGTAAATTCTTAACATCTTCAGCTTTAATACCTTTTTCTTTCATAGATTTCTTTGCCTCTTGCATATCTTCGGGACTGAGAAATAGAACACCTCTCTTCTTCGGAGTTGGTTTAGGAATATGCTCAGTAATTGGAGGAGGAGTTGGCTCAGGAGCTGGCTCAGGAGGTGCCCAATTATTTTCATTTGTCAACATATTATTCAATAGGATTTCAGCTTCATCCGGTGTTCTTTCCCTAAAAAGAGAACCAACACAACTATCCAGGTAATCTCTGGAAGCATCGCTTAGTCCATTATAAAAGATATCAAGTATTTCGGGTTTGTTAAGAGGATGATCAGGAAAAGCATTAAGTAACTTGAGAAGCCTCCCCCAAGCTTGTGGGAGACTCTCTTCTTTAATTTGCACAAAGTTGTATATTTCCCTCAAAGCAGCTTGTTTCTTATGAGCAGGGAAATATTTAGCAGGGAAGTAATAAATCATATCCTGGGGACTACGCACACAACCAGGATCAAGAGAATTAAACCATATCTTAGCATCACCCTTTAATGAGAACGGAAATATTTTCAGTATATAAAAGTAATGCGATCTCTCATCATTAGTGAACAGGGCAGCTATATCATTTAACTTAGTAAGATGTGCCACAACCGTTTCAGATTCATAGCCATAAAACGGATCAGATTCAACCAAAGTAATTATATCAGGATCAACAGAGAATTCATAATCCTTATCAGGAACACATATAGGTGAAGTAGCAAAAGCAGGGTCGGGTTTCATTTTATCTCTAAGTGATTCTTTGTTCCATTTAACTAATAACCTCTTGAGCTCATATCTATCTTTGCAAGCTAAAATAGTGCCAGAAGATTCCATATCAAAAAGATAACCCTCGGGAATAACAGGCATATTTTCATCATCACTATCATCATCGTATTCAGATTCAATAATTTCTTTTTCTCTAGCCCTGGCAATTTGTTCATCAAGAAATTCACTAAGGGACACAATAGTATTAGGCATAGAAGCAGTTTCATCATAAGTATCATGCATAGCAGAAGTGGCATCATCAATAACATGCGACATATCAGAATGAATAGCAGAAGCAGGTGTAGGTGTCGCAAACTTACTCATAACAGAAGGTGAATCAAGTGCAGAGCTAGATGGCAGTTCCTTACCTCCCTTCGTAGTTGAGGGATAGATCTTGGTTTTTGGATCTCTCAAGTTCTTCATTGTGATAAGCAGATATAAATCCCAAGTGACTCAAAGAATAGAGCTATGCTCCCCGGCAACGGGGCCAGAAATTAGTCTTGATAACCCACAAGTATAGGGGATCGCAACAGCTTTCGAGGGTAGAGTATTCAACCCAAATTTATTGATTCGACACAAGGGGAGCCAAAGAATATTCTCAAGTATTAGCAGCTGAGTTGTCAATTCAAACACACCTAGAAACTTAGTATCTGCAGCAAAGTGTTTAGTAGCAAAGTAATATGATAGTGGTGGTAGCGGCAACAAAAGTAAAGACAGCAAAAGTAATGTTTTTGGTATTTTGTAGTGATTGTAACAATAGCAGCGGGAAAGTAAATAAGCGAGAACCAGTATATGGAAAAATCGTAGGCACCTGATCAGTGATGGATAATTATGCCGGATGTGGTTCATCATGTAACAGTCATAACATAGGGTGAGACAAAACTAGCTCCAATTCATCAATGTAATGTAGGCATGTATTCTGTATATAGTCATACGTGCTTATGGAAAAGAACTTGCATGACATCTTTTGTCCTACCCTCCCGTGGCAGTGGGGTCCTATTGGAAACTAAGGGATATTAAGGCCTCCTTTTAATAGAGAACCGGAACAAAGCATTAGAACATAGTGAATACATGAACTCCTCAAACTATGGTCATCACCGGGAGTGGTCCCGATTATTGTCACTTCGGGGTTGCCGGATCATAACACATAGTAGGTGACTATAGACTTGCAAGATAGGATCAAGAACTCAAATATATTCATGAAAACATAATAGGTTCAGATCTGAAATCATGGCACTCGGGCCCTAGTGACAAGCATTAAGCATAGCAAAGTCATAGCAACATCAATCTCAGAACATAGTGGATACTAGGGATCAAACCCTAACAAAACTAACTCGATTACATGATAAATCTCATCGAACCCATCACCGTCCAGCAAGCCTACGATGGAATTACTCACGTACGGCGGTGAGCATCATGAAATTGGTGATGGAGGATGGTTGATGATGATGACGGCGACGAATCCCCCTCTCCGGAGCCCTGAACGGACTCTAGATCAGCCCTCCCGAGAGGTTTTAGGGCTTGGCAGTGGCTCCGTATCGTAAAACGCGATGATTTCTTCTCCCTGATTTTTTCTCTCCGAAAGCAAATATATAGAGTTGGAGTTGGCGCCGGAGGGCATCCAGGGGGCCCACGAGGTAGGGGGGCGCGCCCTAGGGGGGCCCACCCTCGTGAGAAGGGTGTGGGCCCCCTGGTCTTCATCTTTGGCGAGGATTTTTTTTTTATTTTTTCTAAGATTTTACGTGGAGTTTCAGGTCATTCCGAGAATATTTGTTTTCTGCACATAAAACAACACCATGGCAATTCTGCTGAAAATAGCGTCAGTCCGGGTTAGTTCCATTCAAATCATACAAGTTAGAGTCCAAAACAAGAGCAAAAGTGTTTGGAAAAGTAGATACGACGGAGACGTATCAGAGTTGCAGGCGACGAAGGCAGCGGAGCGACGGAGAGGGAGGAGAGAGCGAGTGACAGGGGGAGAGGGGTTTTCTGATAGGTGGTGGCGAGGGAGATGGTCACTTAATGCCTCTCTGTCGCGGGACTTGCAGCGTAGGTGAAATTACAGTTTTACCCCCCAACAGCTAAAAAAGTAAATACATCTATAGATAAATGAATGCACCATTTGAATGCATCTATTATAATGAGATAAGATCACACAATAGCACTGCTGATATCCTTAAAACCAAAAATAGATGGCAAATACACTACCATGGGAAGAAAAATACATACATAAATATGCACCTAAAAAATGAGAGAAAGAAGTTCAAAAAATAAAGAACAGAAGTTCTAGTACTCTAATAAAATAAGTAAAGGCATAAGAATAAATGAACCCTAAGAAACAAAAAGAAGAAGTTCAAGTACAAAAACAAATGAAGTTCAGATCTAACTAAAATACCCTAAACCCTAAACCCTAAGATAGATAGTGGGGTCATGGATGTGACGGACTTGCCTCCGCATGCGACGACGCGGTGTGTGCTCCGGCTCGTTCCTGTCTCAGCCTCGCAGGGGGAGGGGAGGGGGGTCGGGACCCCCTGCTCGGCCTCGCGCTACCGCATTGCTGCGTGCTAGGTTTTGACAAGACACAATGCGGTTATTCTGTTTCCACCCCCACCGCACGCACCCCAGAGCCACACCCCTAAGATAGATAGTGGGATCATGGATGTGACAGACTCGCCTCCACATGCGATGACGCGGCACGCCGTGTCATTGCCTGCTACGACTCGTTCCTGTCTCGGCCTCGCAGGGGGAGGGTAGGGGGGGGGTCGGGACCCCCCTCCCCCCTGCTCGGCCTCATGCTACCGCATTGTTGTGCGCTAGGTTTTGACAGGACACAATGCGGTTATTTTGTTTCCACCCCCACCACACGCACCCCAGAGCCACGCCCCTAAGATAGATAGTGGGGTCACGGATGTGACGGACTCACCACCGCATGCGACGACGCGGCACGTTGCGTCGTCGCCTGCTCCGGCTCGTTCTTGTCTTAGCCTCACAGGGGAAGGGGGGGTCCCGACCCCCCTCCCCCCTGCTCGGCCTCGCGCCACCGCATTTGTCAATAGGCACAATGCCAATTTCAATGTCTACAAATATTTAAATCCAAAAATAACAAACAAAATTATAAATAAGAAGTTCAAATAGTGAAGATATAGAAGTTTTTGGTTTTGTAAAACCTCAAATTAACATGTTAAAAACGATTATCATACAGAAGTTCAGGATAGTTATTTAGTGAAGACCAACAACTATTATAAGTACAAATACATACTAGAAAAAAAGTAAAAAAAATACGCATATCCGTCGGCCAATTCCATGGCTGCTCATGGGACTAAGTCAAAAAAAATCCAAACCAATGCAAAGAATGAAAAATAACATAAAAAACAAAGAAATACAGAGGACTTGCTGCATTACTTTGCAAAGAAGGAAAAAGCAGAAGTTCACGTATGAACAACATAGAAGTCCAGCTTCTACAATGACCCTTAGATGATCTGGAAAAAGTGCATGCATACTTGGGATAATCCCATGATTGCTCACGAGACAAAAGTATAAAAAGAACATCTGAAGAATTAAAATTACAAAGAAAACCAAACAAAGAAAATATAGAGCACCATGCACCTTTGCCTTGCAAATGTGGAATGCAATCTGGAAAACCAGAAGTTCAACCATTAATAAAAACAATGCAAGAATGAAAAATGACAGAAAAAGGAAAGAAATACAAAGGACTTGTTGCATTACCTTGCAACGAAAGAAAATAAGAAGTTCAGGTATGACAACGCAGAAGTCTAGCACAGAAACCCGGCCAGACCCACAGGATCGACCTGATCCTCCCCCGATCCCGATCCCGAGCCGCCCCAGCCCCGACAAGATCCAACGAAGGAAAAGCAGAAGTTCAGGTATGACAAAGCAGAAGTCCAGCTTGTACAACGACCATTAGATGATATGAAAATAATGAACAAATGAATTCGTCCGAAGCATAAAATCATCTGCACAAGATTACAACACGTCCGCCCCCCTTTGGAAATGATCTGGCAACTCCCTTTCGACAACTAAAATGACCCGAGGGAAAATTTCAAAACCGCAAAAATAACCTGTGCAAAAACCCGCGGGAGTGCCAACATCAAATCGCTAGAAATCAAACCGTAAGGACCCTCCTGATTAAAATTGACGGCTTAGTAAGCCTTGAATTTCACTAAAGTATGCAAATCAGCCAGCAAACTTTAAGGAAAAACGAGAAATCAACAGAGGCGCAGGCTGCATCTCGGGCGGATGAAGAACACGGGCGATTTCAGTTTGTTTGAAATAACAAGAATTTGTGCTCCAATCTCGTACCAAAACCTAATCCCCATCGTGCCAGAGCTTCGACAACATCCACAACATGCATTAAACTTGAAACAGACACAAGTTCATCACGACCCCGAGAGCAAATCCGCCAACGTGCTAGATTCCGAATCAAAACAAGCATTTAGATTCTGAAAAACGTGTCCACTTTACACTTACATCACAGACAACATGAATGATCAGAAAAACTCGCGGTAGAAGGCACGATTGCGAAGATAGCATGAAGGTCGGGTTTGTACAGAGGGAAGTTCAGGAGCGTTACTCAGGCAGTTCAGGTTGTGATCAGAATATTATTCTGATCCAGTGATCAGAATAGTGTTTGGATTAGAATAGGCAGTTCAGGACAACACTATTCTAATCCCAGGATTATAATAGTTATTTGGATCACAGCAGCCCCTCCTGAACTTCCCGGCCCGACCTGAGACGCCCCGACAAGATCCCACCCGAACCCAAGACGCCTCGACAGGATCCACCTGATCCCCTCGATCCCGGGCCGCCCCAGCCCCCTCCTCGCCGCTCCTCCCCTCCTCGCCGCCGATCTTCGTCGGATCCGCCACCTCCCCCACGTCTACAGCTCCTGGCCGACCGGATCCGCCGCCTCCCCTCCGTCTCCAGCTCTTCGCCGACCACCGGCGCGGGCGAGCGAGTGACGGCGGACGCCGGCGCGAGGGAGCCCGCGCCACCTGGACGCAGAGAAGTCGCCATGGACTTCCGGAAGCCTCATCCTTGTTCCATCCTCACCGCCTGACGCCTCGGCAGACTAGATGATGGCCCCAACGCAAGCTATGAAGAACGGCGCGTCCAATGGAGCAACTCCTCGGCGGAGGCGGCATCGGCGGCGCCTTCAAATTCAGTAACAGTACATGAACTTCCTCCCAATTGTTGCCTTCTTCTTCAATCTTGCCTTGTCTGACCTTCTTGCTTCGTGCAGATGAACTTCGCGCCCTCTGCAAGACATGGATTGCCATGGAATTCCTCTCCTACCTCCACGACAAATTGTTCTCAAGGTGGCCTATAAGCTGCTGGAAAAAGGTTGGCCGAACTTCTAGCCAGGGTATGGTTGAACTTCTTCCTTCTGTTTGTTATTTGCTTAAAGCCATGTGAAGTTCTGGTAAGGTGTGAGCCTCAGTCCAGGCTACAAAACAGCATTGCAAAATGTTCCTGCTTATAGCCATGTGAAGTTCAGGTAGTTTGTGAGCCTCAGTCCAGGCCGCAAAGCATTTGTAAAATCTGCCTGCCTACAACCATGTGCAGTTCAGGTAGTTTGTGAGCCTCAGTCCAGGCTGCAAACAGTAGAAAAAATGCCTTTGAAATCTGCCTGCCTTTTCACATTCGCATGTGAAAAGCCATGTGAAGTTCAATTATTAAGTGTATAAGAGTTCATGTTGGTATGTATCTGGTTCTGTGCAAAAAAAATAAAAGGAAAATAGAACATACATGTGATCTCAAATGAAGGCCAGGTTCATATGCACTAGTGGTTCAACCATTCAAACTTATGAAGGTTCGGGTTTTTTTAACTATAGACAGTATTTTCCCTTTGCAAAACAAGAAGTTCAGGTTGTGGAGAGTGCTTAGTTCAGGTACATATAAGTAATCAAATAGTGTACAATTAATAGAATGTGAGGTTCATTCTGTGAAGGGTGCTCAGTTCAGGTACAAAAGTATTGGCAGATGGTCAGCTCAGTGCATAGTGCGATGCCTGTCCTAGGGGGAAAATCTGTACATGAACACCACTTTATATATGAGAAGTTCATGCTATGAATAATTCTAAGTTCAGTTACAAAGGTATAGGCATATGTAACTTCTGTGCTAATAAACATTTTTTCTTTTATGTCAGCAAGACGAGAGACGCATGAAGAAGCTTAGAAGTTTCCAGCAGCAAGTACACAATCCCTAGCATGTATGCGTTGCACCATCCGCTCAATGGGTCACACCTCAAACGCTCCAACATCATTGCCAACCTGCTCCAGACCAAAATTGAATGACACCCGAAATGCATGGATACTTCCAAGATGCTGGGTCACAGCCCTATCCGCACAACTTTGCGCCTCCACCTAATTGGGTGACGTCGGAAATCCCCGGCGGATTCTTTGTATCCACCAGCAGACTCCCAAGCATGCCGATGGAGGAGGGGGTTAGCTCAAGTCATGCATGTAACTCTAGAGGTTATCCTGGTGTGCCTCATCAATGCCAAAGCGAAGCAACTAAACCGGATCCCGGGACAAATCCAACAGGAATACACACATGGAGGAGAGTGCTCTGCACACTACCACTATTGGATCATGCTGCTGCTGCTGCTACAAGTCAGAATTGTGACGGGACATAAGGTACATGGATTGCTTCACAAAACAAGAGAGCAAACCAAGACCAGGATCGCAATGCCTCCGGAACCACCTCAAGCAAAAAGGACGCAAACAAGAGAGAGACCATCTTCAGCCCTCCTTCCTCCTCATGATCCACTCCTGCATCCTGCTATGATTACTCCGCCGTGCCCCATCCCAGAGGGACAACAACAGACTCTGGTGGAGTTGCGATCATACACGCATGTAAGTGAAACAAAAATATTTATATACGCATGTTGTATTACCTGCAAATTTTCTACTCCCTCTAGGATAACAAGTTCATAAACTGCATTTTAACGTGCCGTTTGGATTATTTTCTCTTTTTTTGCAGATGCCGGATCTCCTAGATTATCTAATACCAAGACTAAAGATGCGACTCCAAGATGTAGAGAAAGCAAGGGAATTTTAACGCTGGTTTTGGAATCTGGAAGACGGGGGGGGGGGGGGGGGGGGGGGGGGTGGGGGGGGGGGGGGGGGGGGGGGGGGGGGGGGGGGGGGAGGGGGATGACAACCACAAGTATTTTGTTTGCGCATTCCAAGGGATACACACATCTTCTGTTTCAGAGGCTAACAGGAAGCGAAACAAAACATCACAGAGGACAGGCTGCAATGCAAGAATGAGGGTGAAGGTGCAGGAGGATAACACATGTGTGGTAGTGGACATTGAGTATAATCATAATCACCAACTCATGCAAACTGATGACATGCTGGTATTCTTGCACTCACACAAGAATTATGACCCCACTATTTTAGAGTATGTAAAGCTCCTGCAGTACCATGATGTCAAGCACACAACAATCATGTCCATGCTATCTGAAAATGAAGATGGAAGCTACTTCCTAAGCATGACTGGACGAGACCTACTAAACTAGTAAGTATTCAAACATCCACATACTGCAATGTAAATAGCATCCTAGGTCACAACCCTTTGCTAGCAAAAATAACAAATGCATGTTTGCATGAAATTTGCAGGAAAGCCATGAATGCAAGGAAAGATGATTTGGATGATGTATTTAAACTTGTTTCATTCTTCAAAGACATGAATGCAATCAATGATGAGTTTTTCTATGACATACAAGTAGACAAGGACAAGTCAGTTAAAAACATTTTTTGGTTCAATGCAAGCTGCCGAGGAGCCTATCAAGCCTTTGGCTATTGCGTAACATTTGACACAACATCCAAGACCAACATATTTCATATGCCTCTGGGAGTGTTTGTTGGAACAAACCATCACTTGCAGTCAATGATATTTGTTGTTGCCCTTATCAGAGATGAAGATGCAAACTCATTCAAGTGGTTGTTCGATACATTTGTACGGTGCATGAACAACAAGTACCCAACTTGCATTCTAACAGGTGAGTTTAAAAAAAACTCCACAAGTTTCATCATCTTTTTAGTCTATGGGTCTATATTGGGTACATTGGTTTTGTCTGAAAATAATGTAAAGCAAGCAGTTCAACCACTATTAGCACAGAAGTCCAACTAAACAGTACAAGCAAGGAAAATTATCTGTCACATGTTTAGGAAAAATTTAGTTATGAATGTGAAGTTCAAATCGAGGACCATAGAAGTTCAAGGACACTAGTGTAAGAAAAAACATATGAAACATGTTGAGGAAAAATATAGTTATGTATGTGAAGTTCAAGCACTGGTACCACAGAAGTTCAACAACACTGCTGTAAGGAAAAATACATGTGTTATTATTAGATAGTCATACTGCTACCTGTGAAGTTCAAGTACTTGTACAACATAAGTTCACCATCAGTGCAAAAAAGAAGCAAGTTTCATTTTTTTTAATTCATGCAGACCAGTGCCCGTCGATGGCGAAAGCTATATCACAATCATTCCCAAACACCATCCACAAGCTATGCCGTTGGCACATCTTGAAGAAGTACAAGGAATACCTCGCGTTGTTGTACAAAAGTATAAAACATTCAAAGAGGAGTTCACGGCTATATTAAACTGGTCGCTGATGCCAATAGAGTTTGAAACTGCCTGGGCTGAACTCGTGCACAAGTACAAACTGGGGAACAACCAGATGATGATCCAGCTGTGGAATGATAGGAAAATGTCAATTTTAGCATACTACACGAACATTTTCGGTGCTAGAATGACTTCCACACAACGAAGCGAGAGCATGAACCACGTGCTCAAGAGAGGGTTTGTCAAGGGGACCCAGAACCTACACAAGTTTGCTAGGCGGGTAAATGCTTGCATACAAACTCGAATGCAAAAGGAGAACGAGCAAACAATGATCAACATGGTATGAAAACAAAAAAACACCCCCATCATATTGTGTTTTCCTTCAACATGTGCACTCTAAATTTTTAAAAAATGAAACCCATGACTCTGCTTTGACTAATATCTTACTTTTTGACATGTGCAAACCAATCCTGTGACAAAAACAACTTACGGCTACGAGGAAGACATGTCTATCAAGTACACGAGAGCCGTGTACACCGAGATGAGGACTAGGATGAGAAAAGCCACGCTATTTCGCGCAAAGCGTACAGCAGAGCCCACTAAGTACCTTGTGTACTACCACAACAAGCCTGGCCATGATGATGAAGAAAGATTTTCCTGGTCAAAGCATGAATTCTAGGTTGTAGCTGACCTAGAGAATGAAATATACGAGTATGAATGCAAGCCTTGGACACACACAGGTGAGCGGAAGAACAAACTCATTAAATAGCTAAACTAGTAGTATCTTATCAAAATATATGAAACTCACTGCTGGCTCACAAACTATATATTCTGCATTCATCACAAAATGCATGCCTGTTCTGCCTTCACATTATGAACATACTGGACTACATGAAGCCTGGCAAATTTCCACACAACTATATCCTCAAACGATACACAAAGAGTGCAAAATCACAACCAACCTTTGATACAAGGGACTACAACACAACTGCATCGGATGGCAGCTCAAGACTATCGAATCAAGACATCTTGCTGCAGCTAAATTTGATGGTTAACAAGAAAGCGATGAGATGTGACCAGCAATATGACAGAGCCTACTATGTTCTCAAGAGGCTCGTGGAAGAGCTTGATGCAATACATTCAGCAAATCAAGCGGATGCTGACGAAAGGATGGCTGAAGAGGACGCTGAAATTGAAGATGACCTTCATTATTATGCAGCTGAAATGCTCAACGCCGCCGCTCAAGCCAACCAATGCAAGTAGGGTGTTGACCAATCAATGGAGCAGCGACAACAAGAGACGATGAAACTGCCGCTCTACTCTGAAACAAAGGGTAGGAATAAAATTTCTACAGTAAAGAAAATTGACAAGAGAGCTAAAATAAAGGCACCACCTACAGGAAGAGTCGTTGTGCTCGATGACAACGGAGTGCCACTTGGACACATGCAATGTAGTGTGTGCAAAAAGGTTACAGGACACAACAAGCTAACCTGTCCAACACTCTTGGAAAGAAATGATGCCAAGGAGGTCAAGCAACCCAAAGTTCAAAAACAGCAGCCCAAAGTTATAGAACAAAAGAAGGGACCACACCCATAGAAAGCAAGCAACAAACTTTGTAGCATATGCAAGGAGTATGAACCACATAATGCAAGAACATGCCCGAAGCACGCAGATGCTGAAAAGACAAGCAAAAAGCCAGAGAAGAAACAGGAAGCAAAACCTAGAGCCAGCAACAAGAAAGTGGTGGAAGATGAAGAGGAAGACAAAGATGAAGACACCGTCAAAGAAGAGGAGGACGAAGAGGAAGAGGACGATGAAGACGAAGAGGAAGAGGATGATGAAGAGGAAGAGGACAATGAAGAGGAATAGAAAGAGGAAGATGAAGAGGAAGAGAAAGAGGAAGATGAAGAGGTACATGTCAAGCAAAAACTAATACAACCAAGGCCTAGGAGGAGCGCAAGGCTGATGAACAGTTAGAATAGGTCAATTAACACAAAGCAAACTTATGCCATGTCAATGTGCAAAATATTATTCCACTATAGAAAATAGTATTTTAGGAGAAATCTTACTTGAACTTTTATTGTTGAAGTTTCAAAGAAATTATACAGTAGAAGTTCAAGTAAGCTTACTGCAGAAGTACTAGTATAGTACAAGAGGAGGTGCTGGTGATGTATTGCATGAAAGAGCAAGCAGTAATAAAAAATGGAAAATATACATTGTGAAGTTCATGTAATATTACTGCAGAAGTCCTGCTATATTATGAGAGGAAATGCTGTGCTGGTGATGTATTCCATGCAAAGTGCAAGCAAGAATAAAAATGAAAAATATAGACTATGAAGTTCAAGTAAGATTACAGTGGAAGTTCTGGTATATTATGGTAAGAGGTGCTGGTGTTGTATTCCATAAAAGAGCAACCAACAAATAATCATACAACTTTGAAGTTCAGGTCATCTTACAGAAGAAGTTCTGGTATATAAAATGGATGTAGGAAAAAATATGCTTAAAAAATAAAGTTTTGCCATATGAACTAAGGTTAGCAAGCCTAAGACAACGCGTTCAAATGTGAAGTTCTGTTTGGATACGTGCAGAAGTTCATGTACAATGCCGACAAAAAGATAAAGAAACGTCAAGGAGTGTATTAGAATATTTTTGCACAAAGTTATAGTTGAAATCCATTCGCACTTGAAAAAACACAAAAAAATAGATAGATTCTATGCAAAAGGCTACATATTGGTTGGGTTAAAAAATACCAATACATTACACAAGACAGAAAATCCTCTGCATATGAAACCACCAGCCCAGCCACATCTCAAAGCAGAAGTTCAAGTCTACGATCATATGTTGGGACCAAAAATTAAACAACAGAAAAAACAAGCAGTTCAACCATAGCCGAGGAGAGAAGTTCAGGTACATTTGTTGGGGCAAAAACATACAACACATGGACACTGAAAACGATGCAGTAAATTGAAATTCACAAGCCAAATAATTCTTCGCACCAAATACATTTGTCCACAATATCATAAGAAATAGTGCTCCAGCTATAGATAAAGAAATCACTAAAACATTCTTACAACCAAATCTTTACGGAATCGTTCCAATCATTATCAAACCTAAAAATCTGTACGAAATCAAATCTACAATGAAACTAATGCTTCGAATTCACGGGCCAAAGGATTGGATCTCTTTAGGGAGCTCTGCATGCATGACTTCATTCTTCTCGCTAAACATTAGAGTGTGCATGAACTCAGCCTTCCAGTCATCTGCAGCAGCCTGCAAACAAAGAAAATGAAATGATGGTTTAGTAACGGATAACTAAAACCACAGCAGGAGCGTCTCAGCAAAAACACACAAGAAAAATGAAAGGATGATGAGACAAGAACAAGGACAAAACATACTTCCACATCACCTAAATCTTCAACAAGCTCATCACCATCATATGAAGGGCAGAACTTCATGGCAAAGAAACCACAATCATTATTCTTCTGCTTTGGAACATCGATAAAAGTCGGCCTCTTTGCAATAGTCACCCAGTTAGGCTGCTTGCTCGCTGTGTACGCAGCCTTGTTGTACACCTCCTCGAGCAACCCAACAAATCTCTTGATCTTCCAGAAATAACAAAATATGATGAAGTCAAAAACATATTAACCAAAATAGTTAAGTTCAGGTACATAAAAAGAAACACTTGCATAAGATCTAGCTAAACAAACAGCAGAAGTTCAACTGTCAAATGATAGTCAGTTCAAGCAGTATTACCACAATAGAGGCAGAAACATATTTTGTCAACAGAAGGCATAATAAACTTCATGTCAAACAAGAGAATATGAAAGGAGGTTCAGGCTAAGAAACACTCATGATATTTTGGCAGTCTCCGTGGTAACTTGTTCGTGACGTTTCCATATTAGCGTAAGGAAGTGAATCAAGGATGTCAATGCTCTCACGATATCTATTCACCACATACACACTATAGTGCACCATTGTGCCAATTGGCTTGAATAGTATCAAAAAAACCTTCCAAGAATGAAAGAAACGATGAACACAAACTATAAAGCATATGTATTGAAGAAATGGGATGAACAAAAACTTCTTGACAAACTCAGCAAAAGGATGTACATAAAATTAAAAAAGCAAGAGTTATGAAAACCTAACCAGCTTTGCATTAAGAAGGTCTTCTTCCTTGCGAACAAACATTGGGAGGAGACCAGCAGATTTTTTTTCATCGAACTTTGGAACTGTTGCACCAAAAAAATCATACTCCAGGCAATATTGTGCATTCCCAAAAACACAATTAAAACACCTCCCAAACGCCACTACACCAAAACTAGAGAAAAAAAGGGAGATATGGGTGCAAAAGAACTAAAACCTGTATGAAGTAGGGACTAAGTACAACCCTGTCAGCAGAAGAGAATATCTCAGAGGTCTCCGGCTTATACTTCCACAAATTTATGAGATAATACATTACATCTCCTTCCATCTGCTGCCCTTCACCGAAAAGGGTATAAAGGACATGTCATGTGAGGTCAATCACATTCCCAAGGATGGTAAACATGAAGTAGCTTGTGCTGTAGATTTAAAAGGATGGGAAAAAATATTAGAAGTTCAGATACAACAACAAATAGAAGTTTAGACACTATAGCTCAAAGGCAAGGAGGGATGAACAGAAGTTTAGATACTATAACAACAGAAGTTCAGACAATATAACAAAAAAAGTTCAGACAATATAACTCCAAGGCAAGGGAGAAATGAACAGAAGTCCACATACTACAACAACAGAAGTTCAGACACAAACTAGCATCTTTGGCAGCAACAAAGTTAAGAAGAAGAAAACTCACTCTGAATACTTATCCAGACCGTCTTCACTAAGCACATACTGTTTCAACTTCCGGGCCTCGGATAGATGAGGGTAACTGATTTTTTTAGGGGAGCGACAACAGAACACCACTTCAAAGGCAATCTTGATGCTCTCTTGGAGGAAGTTATGTTGCCAGATTCAGCATTCTTCCCACCTCTCCCAGCAACAGTACCACCAACAGATTTACCGTTATTTGGGTAAGCAATCTTCTCAAAATCATCATCGAACGAAACCACTTCTGCTTCTGCTGCTTCGACTGCACCAACCTTCCTGGAGCAAGGGGTTTTTGGAGTACCACGAATACCACCAGCCTGCTTCCCCAACTTGGAAGGAATAAGGGTTCGAGGTCTATCATCTTCTATCGGAGCTGTACTAATCGATTCCTCCCTAGGCTCGTATTCCCGTGACCCGAGGAATGAGTAGAGGTAATCGGTCAAGTCCAATGGCTCCACTACAAAAAAAGCAAGAGAAAAAAGACGATTAAATATAACTGAAGTTCAGGTACAGCACAATGTGCAGCCCAACTAATATAGATGACATGGTTACTACCGAAGCTGATCTAAAAAATTTAGTTGCATTTAAATACTAAACGAAGTTCAGGCGCAACCAAAAGGCATAGTTCAAGATAAAACTGATGAACTGGAAAACATTCAACTACAGCTAACAAAAGCTTAGAAAGGCATCATCTCTGAAGTTCTAGTTCTAGTAGAAGAAATGCTCGTGTCAAAGTAGGCAATGGAAGGAAAAAAATACTGAAACAAAACACACAAGCAAAAAAAGATAAAAAAATGAAGTTCATGTACAAGAAATGCTCCTCTCCATCTGAAACCAGCAGCCCAGCCAGATCTCAAAGGAGAAGTTCAAGTTCAAGAAAGAATGAAGTTCATGTAGAATAAAAGATGCAGTATAGGTAAGTAGTCCAAGTTCCAAGACTTACATGTGTAGTAGCCAAAAAAAGCTTGGAAGTCTGTCTCAAACAGGTTGGAAGAAGCGATTGAGTACAGCCACGTCTTCCTGATATCTGTGATATTTTCATGGGAATAATTTGCAAGAACCCCATCATGATACGAATTAACATTCGTAAGCATGAAGAATCCGTAGTCGATACTGCCATCAAACACCAAAAAGAATAGTGTTAGAACAAAAAAGAAAGCCAACGAATAAAAGACGTCGCAGCTTAAGTACAACTACAGTTAAACAGAAGTGATAAAAAGAAAAGTGGAACTCATACTTGTTAGTCTGCTCGGGCACATCAATCCAATCCAAAGGGAAATTATCAATAGAAAGAGGACTGGAGGGTGTCTCCCTATCGTTGTTGGCATCGTTCCAAAGCTTCTTGATGTTATCACTCATCCACCGAAACAGACGTACCGCACAGTCATCGTCTGGTCCATAGTAGGAGTCGAGAAGCTGGAACCTTGAATTCTTCAAGTCAAGAAATATCGAAACCCAATTACCAACTCCACCCATGGAAGCAGGAATTCCAGGCGGGTCAAAAGTAGGGAAAACAACCTGAAGCAACATAAACACACGGATCATTAAAAACTGAGAATTAATATCAAACGATACAAATAAAAATAAAACAATATTAACACAATGGATCACAGTGCAAAACTAATACAAAGGTAAAGAACAAAGATATTGCGTACACAATCATGTGCACCCATGCTATCTGGACCAGTCGCCAAGAAGTACTTCCTCACACGGGAATCCAATTGACCTCTGAAAATCTTATCCTAAAATAATGCAGACAAAACCAACATACGAAAAATAAAAAATGAGACAAACAAGTTTTAACTAAAATGATAAGGAACAATACAGAAAAGAAAGCACTATATGGTTGACTTACACAAACCCAATATGGCAGGATGAGTTTATCCGATCCCTGGTACTTCGCACGTAGACAGTAGAGTGCAACCTCAACCACATTAGATCGAAGCATTCCACGAGGAGCAAAAGATATTGCGACATCCTCAACAGAAGCTTCACACTCATTGTTTTGGAACATAATCGTTGATCTAAAACAAAAGAAATAGAAAGTAAAAGAAGTTCAGCATCAGGAACTCAGGAAGTTCAACTACATCACAACAGGAAGTTCAAAAGGCCAGAAGTTCAGCACCAAATAAGTAAAAAATTAGAAGTTTAACAACACAGAGTAAAGAAGTTCAGGTATGAAACCACAGGCAGTTCACAAGGGGTAGATGGATGTAAAATATTGACCACCTGCACTCACCTCCTGGAACGATCATTCTTAAGTCTAGTTACACTGAAATAAAAGTCATCAACCTTCTTTCGGACGACAACAAGGTCATTATCTGCTCGGCAAAAGAAATAGAAATTAAGAGCAACATTCAAGCACATAGATTCATGACAATTTCAATTAATAGAAACATTCAAACACAAGCACATCTCAGCTGCTGCACCAGAAAACATCACAACACATGCATTAGAAACCTTCCCCCGCATAGAAACATGTTCACTTAACTTTATTTACAACCCACACGACAAAGCATTAAACCAGAAATTCAACTTGCACCACACAGGCAGTTCACAGGGATATCATGGACAAAAACAAACAATAAAAGGTACGGGGATCGGGAAAGAAGAGAGAAGCATGCTCCTCTCTTTATGGATTCTTGCCTAGACCAGTGGCAGCACTGGAATGATCAACCTCCTCTCCATAGTTATCGCTTTCAGTCTCTTCATCGTCATCTCCAGTAGACATTGCAACGTCGTCGGGAAGGTCACCGGAAGCATCTGGGGCAGCTAGAGAATCTGAAACAACAAAAATGGTTGGATGTGTTTGAACAGCATCAACATCAACTGATGGCTTGCTGCAGGAGACTTCTCCGGGCTTGCAGCAGCACTACCACCAGTCTCAATAGCAGCCTCGACGGGATCTTTCTCCAAAATGATATCTCCAGCTGTCTTACCCTTCTCAGCATCATTAACCTCAGCTGTCTTGCCCTACTCAGCACCAGAAACCTCAGCGCGAATGGACGACTGAGGTTCAATCGGGTCAACCCCGTCGGAGCAGCCGATGCCTGACACGGACTTGTCTGCAACATTTTCTGGAGGACACTAGCATCATCATTCTGCGGCAAGAACAGGAAGTCATTACAAAGGGCCACATAGTGATAAAATGCACAAACAAGTAAAATAAAAAATGAGACAAATGGACAAGAAAAATGGTACCTTATTTTCACTGCCATGAACCTCATCAACTAATACATCACTAGCGGGAGCAGGTGGATGCATAGTGGCAGCTTCATGCACAGGTAAAATATCCTCCTCCACCCTAGCACCATCATCAACAGCCTACAAAAAAATCATGTAGAAAACAAATACCTAATCAGCAGAAGTTCACATTACATAATCAGAGAAGGTCAGCTATGACAACTGACACATAATGGAAGTCCAAGTACAGTAAACATAGCAGGTTAGATATCAAACTACTCTAAATACAAAAGGGAACAAAAAGGGCCTGTCATTTAAGTCATAGAAGTTCAGGTGCTGTAGCCCATGAAGTTCAGGTGCTATAAATAGAGAAGGTCAACTAGGAAACACTAGTACTAAAAATTAAAAGTTTACGACACATGAAATCAATAAGGGTCACCTATGACCAAAAATAGTAATAACTGAAAGCTAACAATGAACAGAATCAGTTTACCTCTTTGGTATGCTCCACGTGGCCTCCTTCACGACCCAAACAAACAGAATCCTGCCTCTGAATCTGTCTCACAACAACACTTGCATCATCTTCAAAAGGCTTGCAATGAGCATCCTGCATTTCCTTGAACAGCACAAAGCTAGTCCGTAGGTGGGAAGTGCTCTGACGAAGCTCTTCAAGAAATTTAGCTTCAATTGACAAGACCTCCTTCAAAGAGTCAGCATCAAATCCATGTCCGGGAGGAAGAATCCCATCAACGCGACTAAGACACTCAACAATTGAACGAACATGGGCCAACTCCCCACAAACGGTTTCAAGAAGACCGTCAATCCTAACCAGGGAAACATTGGCAGCTTCAAACAAATTCTTGGAAAAAACACCACCTGCAGCACTTACACGGGCAGAAGAACCTCCTGGATCTACAGGGGGCACCAGTATTGACATCCCGGGAGAATTCAAATCTCGGAGAAGTTCCACTACCTAGGCCGGCGGCACGAGGCATAGTAAGAACAGGACGTTCGATACAACTAAAGAACACAACCTTAGCCTGTGTCTTCCACTGCATACAAAAACAAAAGTCAACGCGTTAGAAAACAAATGAAGGAACATGGGATCAAAATATAGAAGACAGTACCAGAAGTTAAAGTTAAACTACACAGGAAAGAATGATGCATATAAACACTCACAGGCAGTCTCCCAAACACCCAGTTAGCTGATTCATCATCACCCTTCTTGACCAAGTCGGCCGCAGCAAGCTCAAGAAGCTTGACCTGATCCATGAAATTGATGCGAGGGGTCCTCAAGTCAATATTAGGTGTCTTGCCGATGATAAGGAAGTCTAGATACATAAGAAGTGGCGCGATGGCACAACCTGTGATAGTTTTTCCTCTGCTAGTACCTTGCTGATACCTAACAACAACACTTCGAATATCATCAACAACCAACTGGAAGTAGTCCATATCTGCCATATCCTCAAACACAAGATTCTCAGCCATTGCTGCCTCCCTAGACACTCATGTAGACGTTCCAGGGATAACCACCTTCATGAAAACAATCAGGTAAAACACCTGCAGAGCAAGATCATCCTTCGTCTCATCCTTCACAAGTTTTGCGAGGATATTCCGCAGATCCTTTGTCTTGATGTCGCCACTCCTAGCGTACCCAAGCTTGCCCTTCAACCTCATAACAGCATCATCATACCCATCATTCAAGGGCCGAGGAGGTATACGACTACCTTGAGGGAATCCAAACAGAAGGTGAATAGCATCACTTGTAATACGCAGAACCTTGTTCGCCTCACCCATGTCCAGAATCATGGTTGTAGGGTCAATCCTTGTGTAGATGTTGCCCATCAAAGGACGAGAAATGTTGGAATCAACCTTCAAGTCAAACACACAACCAAAACCAGCCTTGATAACCCTCGTCTTGTGCCTAGCCTGTAGCATTTTCGCACACGTCTTGACCTCCCCTAGTGAGCAGTGAACCGTCTTGTTAAAATGCTTCGCCTCACCTCCTCCTTGGCCACCTTCTTTGGGAGCTTTACCTCCTCTCTTCCTCCTCTCAAGTCGCTCCACAAGCTGATACTGAAAAAATGCAATGACAAGGAAGAAAGGTAGAACAATGAGATACACAAGCTTCACCAAAATTCCACTAATGCCTACATACGCAGTACATTTCAGAAGTCCAACTTTGTCTACATAGGCAGTATAACCATGTATGACCAGAAGTAAAGATGCTTTCAAAATGTTGGAAATTTACAAAGCAGATGTTCAACCATGTACACCAAGGCAGTAATCAAACATGTATACCAACAAGTTAAGCTAATTTCTTCATGTATATATCCAGAAGTCCAACTATGTACACAAAGGCAGTAATATCATAAAAGCAAAGCAGAACGGCTAATTTATTCGTCTATATGAAGCAGAAGGTGAGCTATGTACGCAAATGCAGTGCTAAAAACAAAAAAACTACAACAATAGCGACAAATCCTCTAAAAAGAGGTAAACATTATACATTCATACCTGATTAGCGGCAGCAGCATCATCGTCATCGTCCTCATCATCAGCGTTGAAATCAGCATCATCCTTGTCCTCTGGATTAACACGAGAACGCTTCTTGTCACCCTTGTTGACCTTTGCAGGTGCAACCTTGCGCTTGACGCCACATTTCTTCCCCTTACCAGATGCACCAGCACCAAGCGGAGAAGGGGTAGGCGCGGCAGTGGCAAGCACACGAGGACTACAGCGTGGCGTACCACCGAGGCCTAGCCCTTCATCTTCAGCAAGTTCTGCAGGCCTTGAAATACGTGGGCTCCTCCGAGGAGTAACTCCACCAACTACATGCTTCCTCGCAGCGGTCTTCTTGATTTTCTTCTTAACAGGGACAACCGTGCCATCATTGCCACACGACACGTCTTCCCCAACCATGAGCTCAACCGCATGAATAGATCCAGGAACATCAGAACCTTTCTGAAGGCAGGGCGCCCTCTGCTTGTCAAATATTCTTACTTCTTCCTCTTACGTTGGTCCTCCACAAGAATCTGAAGAGGCACATCCTCAGGTTGCGTGATAGGTTCAGTGCCATCAACAGACTGTGCGTGCGTCTCTGACATCTGAAGAGAGCACAAAGGATGTGGAACGGAATCACATCCTTTGACTGACGGAGCCCCCTGCTTAGCAGCAGCGGGGTTTTCTGACAAATCCAACTCAGATAGAACATCGTTGATGGTGTTCACAGCTTCCTCCTCTGTGGACACATCTGCCAAGAACACAAAAAAAGAAAGCAAAAAATAAAAAAGTCAGGAACAAAAACAAAAAACAACCGACGGGAACAAGTTAAAAAACATGGCTCGAGAATTTAAAATGAAAAGAAAAGGGGTTTCACATACTAGGTGAAGCTAGAGCTGCAGAAGCAAGATCCTCGAGGCTTGAAAAATCCTCAAGGCTCGAAGCAACCTCAGCAACCACAGTCAAAGGAATAATGGGTGATTTAGTCGCATCAGATATTGGAGCATCAGTATTAACTTCTGAAGCTCCATCTTGATCGCAGGCATTTTTTTCCAGAACTATTCAACTCATCACCAACTACAAAAATGCAAGTAAAAAGGCAGCTGAGTTCTAATCCGCAATCCTACACCAAAGGGACTTCTACTTTTACATCAATGTCCAATACCCAGAAGTTCAACAATACCTAACAAAGCAGTAAACACAACAAACAATCTAAAATTTACATAATAAATATAAAAACAATCTAGACCAGAGGGGCTACTACATATAAGATGAATGTCCAGAAGTTCAACAATATATAACAAAGCAGTAAAACAAAATGTGCATAACAGAAGTTCAACCAAATTTCATTATAAACAAACATTAATTAAAACCAGAAGTTCAACCATGTGGCCCAAGCAAGTAGCACATAAAAAAGATGTATCATGACCACAAATAGTATTTCACAGGCAAACTAAATATCAACACCATGAACATGATAACAAAAAAAACAAAGATATACACTATGAATATGGAACATTTGGGAAGTACAACAAACACTTGGTGACATAGTTTCACCTGCAAATCATCAACTAAAAAGTAAGAAGCACTCTACTAATGCAAACTATGGGTAAAATGCATACACATAACCTTTGTTAGAAGTTCACACTATTAAGAATGGCAGTCCAACAAGAAAACTAAGTGAAGATATGGGCAGACATATATAAGAATACTGCTATTTAAAATACAAGATCCAACTACATTAAGATACATGGAGAAGGTTTTGAAGCCATGACAACACAACCGCCTTGATGAATGCAACTCCAAACACTAGAACAACTTACTAAATACAAGGGATTGATTGCATGTAGTTAGCAAGTAGAAAATCATACAACAAAATACAAAAAGAAACTGAATCAAACCCTAGGATGAAACAACTAGAACATACCAACAAGTATGAAAAGATGAACAGTTGTACATATAGGCAAGCACAACAAAAAATGTATCCATAAACTAACTAGAATGTCACAGACATAATCTAGACTTCGAAATCCACATCACTAATGCAATTAGATACATCAGATACAGCATCAACCATCACACCACACCTTGTCTTACATGCATCTGACTGCTAAAATCAACAAAGGGGAAATGAAATCCACACAAGTCTGAAGGGAGAAAATAGCACACACAAGCATCTCACCATAGGGGAATGCAATCCAACCACCACACGCACAAGAACCCTTCCTAATCTCCCACCAAACCATCAGAAGAAGCGGGTAGGAGGCAGACGCGAGAGCACATAGAAGAAACATGCAGGCCTCGATAGATGTAGTGAAACTAAAAGCAAGCATTAGGGGAGGGCAGCATTTGTACCTCTCCAAACGACCCCCGCACGCACGAATCCATGGCGGTTCTTCCACTCCCCACGATGCCACGCACACCTTGGAACCACGCAGGCAGTTGCCGCGCTCGCTTCAGAGCAGAACAGAGCGGGTTGGGCGAGGGAGAGTGGGGCGTGGGGGAGAAATAGGAGCAGGGGCGTGCGCCGGTTAGTCCACTCACGAGGGCAGGGGACAGTGGCGGAGAAATCGGGGTGAGTTGGAGGGGACGAAGGCAGCGGAGCAACGGAGAGGGGGGAGAGAGCGATCTACAGGGGAGAGGGGTTTTTTGATAGGTGGTGGCGAGGGAGATGGGCACTTAATGCCTCTCTGTCGTGGGTGTTGCGGCACCGGTAAAATTACAGTTTTACCCCCACAATAGCTAAAAAAGTAAATACATGTATAGATAAATGAATGCACCATTTGAATGCATCTATTATAATGAGATAAGATCACACAACAACACTGCTGATATCCTTAAAACCAAAAATTGATGGCAAATACACTACCAAGGGAAGAAAAAAATACATACACAAATATGCACCTAAAAAAACAAGAGAAAGAACAGAAGTCCAAGTACTCTAATCAAAGAAGTAAAGGCATATGAATAAATAAACACTAAGAAACAAAAAGAAGAAGTTCAAGTACCAAAACAAATGAAGTTCATATCTAAGTAAAATACACAACATAAAAACAATATAGATAGTGGGGTCACGGATGTGACGGACTTGCCTCCGCATGCGACGACGCAGCATGCCGTGTCGTCGCCTGCTCCGGCTCGTTCCTGTCTCAGCCTCACGAGGGGAGGGGAGGGGGGTCCCTCCCCCTCCCCCCTGCTCGGCCTCGCGCTACCGCATTGCTGCGCGCTAGGTTTTGATAGGACGCAATGCGGTTATTCCATTCCCACCCCCACCGCACGCACCCCAGAGCCACACCCTAAGATAAATAGTGGGGTCATGGATGTGAGGACTCGCCTCCGCATGCGACGACGCGGCACGCCACGTCGTCGCCTGCTCTGGCTCGTTCCTGTCTCAGCCTCGCAGGGGGAGGGGAGGGGGTCCCGACCCTCCACCCCCCTGCTCGGCCTCGTGGTACCGCATTGCTGCGCGCTAGGTTTTGACAGGACGCAATGCGGTTATTCTGTTTCCACCCCCACCGCACGCACCCCAGAGCCACACCCATAATATAGATAGTGGGGTCACGGATGTGACAGGCTCGCCTCCGCATGCGATGACGCGGCACGCCGTGTCGTCGCCTGCTCCGGCTCATTCTTGTCTCAGCCTCGCAAGGGGAGGGGAAGGGGGTCGGGACCCCCCTGCTCGGCCTCGTGCTACCGCATTGCTGCGCGCTAGGTTTTGATAGGACGCAATGCGGTTATTCTGTTTCCACCCCCACCGCACGCACCCCTGAGCCACACCCCTAAGATAGATAGTGGGGTCACGGATGTGACGGACTCACCTCCGCATGCGATGACGTGGCATGCCGCGTTGTCGCCTGCTCCGGCTCGTTCCTGTCTCGGCCTCACAGGGGGAGAGGAGGGGGGGGGGGTCCCGACCCCCTCCCCCCTGCTCGGCCTCGCACTACCGCATTTGTCTATAGGTGCAATGCTGATTTCAATGTCTACAATATTTAAATCCAAAAATAACAAACAAAATTATAAATAAGAAGTTCAAATTGTGAAGATATAGAAGTTCATGGTTTTGTAAAACCTCAAATTAACATGTTAAAAACGATTATCATACAGAAGTTTAGGATAGTTATTCAGTGAAGACCAACAACTATTATAAGTACAAAAACATACTAGGAAAAATAAAAAATATACGCATATCCATCGGCCAATTCCATGGTTGCTCATGGGACTAAGTCAAAAAAAATCCAAACCAATGCGAAGAATAAAAAAACATAAAAAAGAAAGAAATACAGAGGACTTGCTGCATTACCTTGCAAAGAAGGAAAAGCAGAAGTTCACGTATGAACAACATAGAAGTCCAGCTTGTACAACGGCCCTTAGATGATCTAGAAAAAGTGCACGCATACTTGGGCTAATTCCATGATTGCTCACGAGACAAAAGTCTAAAAAGAACGTTTGAAGAATTAAAATTAAAAAAAAACCAAGCAAAGAAAATATAGAGCACCATGCACCCTCACCTTGTAAATGTGGAATGCAATGTGGAAAACCAGAAGTTCAACCATTAATAAAAAAGAAGTCCAGCTTCTATTGAAGATAGTGGATGATCAAAAAAGTATCCCAAAAACATAGATTAAAGGAAAAAAAGAGGATGCATGTGCTTGTGGTCCAGCTCCATAGTTACACACATGACGACAGTCAACAACATAAAAACATACTTGATTTTTATACAACAATAGCAACAGACTAGATCGTATTGCCTCATCTCCTAAAAGCATGCGTAAAGAGCACAGAAGTTCAACTACAAATGTTATAGCAGCCCAGCTTGTACAACAGAACGTAAAATGTTTGAAAAAACAACCCCAATCAAATTTGGTTCCCAGATATAATCGTTTGGGTCAATTCCAACACGTCAACAACCCATTTCGAACGTCTTCATACTCCAGATAAAACATCAAAAAATGATCCGCCATCAAGCTATCGGCTCGAACAACGAACCATGGCGGGAGGCAAAAGGTCCAATCCATTTTTTTGGAATGAATGAGCCAGCCAAATCAAATCAACAACGCGGGAAGGATTCAACCGCCAGTTCAAACGTCATCATGCTCCAGATAAACAAGAAAATGATACTCATCATATTGTCCCATGAACAGAAAACCACGATAGGAGGCAGAAGATCCAATCGCCGGATTTCGATTTGTATGAGCCCGATTAATCGAATTAACAACATGGGCAGGATTCAGTCTCATTAATGCACGCAAATCCGCCGCCAATTTCAACAAAAAAACTACAAATCTACAACAACGGCCTAAACCACTCTCATGGACGAAGAACAGAGGCGGTGGAACACCAAATCGAATTCGTTCAAAAATAACAACAAAACATACAGTAAACTCATACCTAACCCAATTCTCATCCTGTTAGAGATTCTAGAACATCCAGTACATGCAACAAACTTGTAATAGACCCATGTTCATCACCGCCCGAGAGCAAATCCGCCAACGAGCTAGATTCCGAATCAAAACAAGCATTTAGATTCTAAAAAATGTGTCCACATTACACTTACATCACAAACAACACGAATGATCAGAAAAAATCACAGTAGAAGGCACGGTTGCGAAGATAGCCCGAAGGTCGGGTTCATACAAAGGGAAGTTCAAGCGCGTTACTCAGGAAGTTCAGGTTGTGATCAGAATATTATTCTGATCCCATGATCAGAATAGTGTTTATGTGTGTGTGTGTGTGTGTGTGTGTGTGTCTCAATTAGGCTTCAAGTGTGTACTTGTTGGTGAAAGTGTTGTCCAATGGGAATTATATTTTGTATTACTCATGTAGCCTACAAAGTCTGTCGCACAGCCTTGTAACTTCTTAACCCATTTCTAAATTTGTACTAGTCCTCTATACCGTATATTGCGCTACTCGTACTACTACCTCCCTCCTAGTTTACTTCCCCCCTTCGTAATTTGTGTCAAATTTTGACCATAAATTTCACTAACTAAATGTTAATGCATGTCACAAAAAATTATATCGTTTTATTCATATTTGAACATAGTTTCCAATGGATTAATTTTCAGTGACATGCATTGACATTTTGTTAGTTAAACCTATGGTTAAAATGTGGCACTAAATACGACTAGTAAGTAAAGTACAATAGCAGTATTAGTATACGTCGGTCAGATTATTCATCATGTCCTCACATTGAATTGACGTGACAACACACTGCGCATGAGGTGACACAAGAATCCTGGCGGCGTGTTTGGGTATTGTGGACTTCATATGTGCAGTACTACCACTTATCTGTCGAAATCTTTCATCATTCACTTAAAACAGTCGATTTGATCATACATTGAGTACCATATAACTGGAATTAACCGATGCACCTCCAAGAAGGATTGGTCGGTGCTGCCGGCTAGCGTCAAGTTCGATCCCACGGATCAGGAGCTGATCGAGCATCTTGAGGCCAAAGTGAGTGCTGACAGTGCGAGATCTCACCCTCTTGTCGATTTGTTCATACCAACCATCGACAGCAAGCACGACATATGCTACACCCATCCGGAGAAACTTCCAGGCAAGACACCGATCGGCCGTCTACATCCACAAACATATTCCTTTGTTTATAGCTCTATTTTTCTTTTTAGACATAGACCTAGTGAAGCAATTACAATTTGACAGTTAATAAAAAGTGAAACAAGTGACTGCAACATGCCAAAGATGTTATGAAAATGCCAACTACGTACACTAAAACCTGTATTCGACAATACTACAGGTATCACACTGAGTGGCCTAAGCAAACATTTCTTCTAGCGCAATTCCAGGGCGTTCGGAAGGGGCACGTGGATGCGTCGCAAGATACAGCCGGAGTGTGGCATGCACGCGATGTGGCACAAGACCGGCAATACCTTGCTGGTGATGGTCAATGGCCGGCAGACGGGCAGCAAAAAGGTTCTGGTGCTGCACACCAACAAGAACTTCGACCATTCCCGCAAAAATAAAAAATAAAAAAGAACTTCGACCAGCAGAGGACCAACTGGGTGATGCACCAGTACCACCTCGGGGACCTGGAGCAAGAGAAGGAGCGGGAGTTGGTCTTCTGCAAAATTTTCTACCACACGAACACTAGGGCCAGGACTAAAAAGATTATAAGTTAGTTTGGTATTGGTACTTGTACTACCTTGTCGTGCGCAAGTTGGTGTTGTTGTTAACGATCTTTTGGTATGAACTTGGCATTTTCTTCCAACCATCATGCCGAGGGTCGACGTGGATATAAAGCTGAATCATTTGTTTTGAAACGAATTTTTAGGCACCTGATTTTTATTTGATGGATAGCATAAGAACATGCCGTTCGAATTCCCAGTTCTCCAATTTTTTTGAAACAAGTGCATGCACTTATTATCACGATGAAAAAACAATATACCCGCTACATCCCAGTTATTAGTCTGTACTTGCAGAATTCTCTCATTTATTGAGCAGGTATATTGTTTTTTCAGGTCGAGCAAGTTTCAACTAGGTTGTAGACTGCGCAAGCTTGGTTTTGTTTTTAATAGGCCTAGCCCATGACGACAACGGGGCACAAAGATCCAGCAGGTATCTACTGTCCCCTGGCTCGCCAGCGTTAGTTATATTTTGTCTTACAACATCCGCTGGCAGTTTTTTTTACTAAATCAAACACACAACCCGGTTCTATTTTCCTCTTGAAACGCCATGTCCTACTTCCGTTTTCTAATCTCTACCTATAGTTTTACTAGTTCATATACACGTATCATTATATTGAAAATACATAAAGTTCCCTTTTTCATATTTACATCCTTATTTTTGTTGTTGTTTTCCCTCCCAGCGCTGATTTTTTACCACTGGTTTTCCCTTAAACCAACTCAATTGTCCCACGTCTTGTTTGCTTAGAAAAACAAAATGATTTTTTGGCAAATCAATAAGTTCTTGAAAAAATGTTTATCATTTCGGGATTTCAACAGTTCGGACTCCACCGAAATATGCAAAATAAGGTTGAACTTTTTGATCGTGGTCCTGGGCAGAAAATGGGCTGTAATAAATTACTTAAGAATTAGCAAATGGGCTGCAAATTATTAAAAAATAGCAAATGGGCTCTATGCTGTCGGCCACAGATTTGGAGGCTGACTTCTGGGCCTACTAAGTTCATGCGTACACAAGGTTTCTCAAAAAAAGAAACTTAGTCAACAATCGACTCTACCAGCGTCAGACCGTTAGATTTCAATCTAACGGCAATCGTGCTTCTCCAGTCTCTGATCTTCCTGCTCCAGCCACCCAAACCAGCGCCGGCGAAACCGCCTGCTCCCGCCTCCTGTGGCCGACTGTGCTGTCGGGCAGGCCTCACGGCCCACCATACTCGCATCCCTGGCCTAGCTATCCCTCTACTCACCCACACCTCATGTTATTTTCTGGCAACGACAACCGAACTAGTCAACCCTCGTACTCCCCACCGCATGGGCAGCCACTGTCGTGTCTTCCCCGGATCCGTGTTGTTCCCTTCGTAGGCCTCGCCGTCGTCCACCGCCCTGGTGCTCTCGGCGCGGTGTGGTCAACGAACGACATCCATTGGAACTGGACTGTACGTGGAGAGGCTGACAGCTGGGTCCATGGCTGCACACAAGGAAATGCCTCCTTATTACGCGCAAAATAATAACTCCTCCACCTGACATCTGGGACCAACCGAAAGGGCCTCTGTATTTCGCAAAAAAGCATTCCAGCCACTGACAGCTTGGACCCACCAGCTATATCTTCGCATGCCAGGAAGTGCTTCCTTATTACGCACAAAAAAATGAATACCCCCTGCTAGCGAGGACACAACATAATGTGAGGCTAACTTGTAGGCCTACTAAGTTGACGGGGACGGAGGGCTTTGTCAACTTAGTCAATATGAACGATTCTAGCTCCAGTGACCGTACGATGTCCATCCAACGGCCGTAGTGCTTCTTCAACCTCTGGTCTTCTTGCTCCAGCCGCCCAAACAAGCGTCGGCCGTGCCGCCTGCTCCTGCCTCCCATGGCCAACTGTGCTGCCACCGTTGGCCATGCCATCCCTCTATACTCACCCACACCTCCTGTTATTCTCCGGCGACGGCAGCCTCACACCGCAGCCGAAGAAGTCAACACACGTACTCCCCTCCGCGTGGGCATCCACTGTCGCGTCTTCCCCGGCTCCGCGTCGTCCCCTTCCTAGGCCTTGCCATCGTATCGCCCTAGTGCTCTCGGCGCAGCGTGGTCAATGTGGTCAACGAACGACTTCCGGAAGAGTACTGTACGTGGAGAGGTTGACAGCTGGGTCCACAGCCGCAGCAAGGAAATGCCTCCTTATTACGCGCAAAATAATGATTCCTCCCCCTGACAGCAGGGACCCACCAGCTACATCTTCGCACGCAAGGAAGTGCGTCCATATTATGGGCAAAAAAATTGATTTGCCCCCCTAACTGCTGGGACCCACCAGCTACATCTTTGCACGCAAAGTAGTGCCTGACAGTCGGGACCCACCTGGTCGAAGCGTACGTAGCGCTGTCATTCTGGTGGTGAACGTGTATGTACATACTAGTCATTCGGTCTGTCTGCAGGCTGCAGCGATGAACCGTGGTCGTGTAAGGAAGGGCACGTGTCGTGGTAGAGGCGTGCACGTGTCGTAGTAGAGGCGCACACGTAGCATGTACACGTACGTACAATGGCCAGGGTGCAAGAAAGAAAATACGGCCAAGTATGTACATACGGGCGGGGTCTCGAACGCCTATTCGCGATATATATACGGACGGCCAGGGCTTGTGTACATGGAGAGGCAACAGATGGTAGCAACGGCGTCTTATTCATCGGGCAGCGAACCGGCTGGGTCGGAACGGAGAAATACTGTCCTGTTCATCGGGAGGCAACCGACTGGGTCGGTATACGTCGTATTCATCGAGAGCCAACCGGCTTGGACGGAATAGCCGATGGAAACGAGGCCTAGCGTACCGCAGAACGGAGGAAACGGCCTTGTGTTTGACCGGCCACGATGGAAACGGGATCCTGTTCATCGGGAGGGGTCTGGCATACCGCAAAATGGAGGGAACTGACCTCCTACGGTTGAAACGGGATCCTGTTGATCGGGAGGGGTGTGGCGTACCACAAAATGGAGGAAACGGACTTGTGTTGGAGTGCTATGGCCGAAACGGGGGTCCTGTTCATCGGGAGGAGTGTGGCGTATCGCAAAACGGGACTCCACAGGATACTGTTCATCTCCACCGTCGACCTCCTCCAGCCTCCACGGACTCCTATTCATCCACCGTCGACCTCCTCCAGCCTCCACCTGCGACTATTCATCCACGGGCTCCTGTTCATCCAGCCTCCACCGCGCACTCCTCCACTAGCTACTGTTCAACCAGCCCTCTCCACGGGGTCCTGTTCAACCACCCCTCCACGGGCTACTATTCATCCAGCCCTCCACCGGCTACTGTTCAACCAGCCCTCCACCGGCTACTGTTCATCCAGCCCTCCACGGGGTCCTGTTCATCCACCCTCCACGGGGTCCTGTTCATCCACCGACTCGATCGATCAGGGTACTGTTCATCCAGCGGCAACGACCTCTACTACCATGGGGTCCTGTTCATCAAGGGAAGGAGGCAGCAATGTTCGATCGGCTTCAGTTAGCAGCAGTAGCGAAGTAATCACTCGGGTTTAGTTAACAGCAAGGATCGATCGATCGCTCGGGTTTAGTAATGCGTAGCCTGCAGTGCAATCGCTCGAGTTCAGTTAGAGCCCAACGCCTCACTCGGGTTCAGTTAGAGCCCAACGCCTCACACACACGCGCGTACGTACGAGAGAAACGTGCATTGCTTGGCCCCCGACCACCCACCGTAACCGGGAACTCCCCGATATTTTCCGCGCCCTCGCTTCTACCATGGTTTTTTTCCGTCATGTACGGCCCAAAGAATGTCATGCAGCTGCGTCTCCGGCCCGCCCAGGATGAGAAGCCCATTTTCTGTCATGATTTTTTGTCATAGAAGTAGGACCCCACCACATCTATGATGATACCGGGTTTTGTCACAATTATCATCATAGAAGTGTCATCAATATGGCAGAAAAAAATTCGTTTGGCCCAAAATGTCACAGATGTGCCTTTTTTTGTAGTGTCCCCACTTCTAAAACAATTTTCGAAAAGATTTGCCTTTTCTTCGCCCCTCTTCCGTTCATCTTCTTTGTTTGCTTTTTGTGAGCTCGTGTGTTGGATTGCTTGTTTGTCACGATGGCTCAAGAGAATACCAAATTGTGTGACTTTTCCAACACCAACAATAATGATTGCACCCACTACTAATGCGGAATCTTGTGAAATTAATGCTGCTTTGCTGAATCTTGTTATGAAAGATCAATTTTCCGGCCATCCAAGTGAAGATGCCGCATCCCATCAAAAAATTTCATTGATTTGTGTGATATGCAAAAGAAAAAAGATGTGGATAATGAGATTGTCCAATTAAAGCTATTTCCGTTCTCGCTTAGGGATCGCGCTAAAACTTGGTTTTCATCTTTGCTTAAAAACAGTATTGATTCATAGAATAACTGTAAAGATGCTTTTATTTCCAAGTATTTTCCTCCAGCTAAGATCATCTCCCTTAGGAATGATATTATGAATTTTAAGCATCTTGATCATGAACATGTGGCACAATCTTGGGAGAGGATGAAATTAATGATTAGAAATTTCCCCACTCATGGTTTGAATTTATGGATGATCATACAAAAATTTTATGCTGGCTTGAATTTTGCTTCTAGAAATCTTTTAGATTCTGCCGCAGGAGGCACTTTTATGGAAATTACTTTAGGAGAGGCTACTAAACTCCTAGATAATATTATGGTTAATTATTCTCAATGGCATACGGAAAGATCTTTCACTAGTAAAAAAGTGCATGCGATTGAAGAGATTAATGTTTTGAGTGGAAAGATGTATGAGCTTATGAAATTATTTGCTAGAAAGAGTGCTCTTATTGATCCTAATGATATGCCTTTTTCTACTTTGATTGAAAACAATAATGAATCTATGGATGTGAATTTTGTTGGTAGGAACAATTTTGGTAATAACGCGTATAGAGGTAATTTTAATCCTAGGCCGTTTCCTAGTAATTCCTCTAATAATTATGGTAATTCCTCAAACAATTCTTATGGACATTATAATAATATGTGAAAGTGCAACTATCCCTAGGTGGTTTTGGTAATTCATAACAACATATAGCTCATTGAGCTAATGCTATTCCAAGATGATTATTTCAGGAAAGCTCAATGATTGGCATGGCATGGATGTGAAAGTGGAACCCTCAAAATGCTAAGGACAAAGGATTGGCTCAAGCTCAAAAGCTCAAGACTCTTCATTTCATATTTTAGTGATCCAAGATCACATTGAGTCTTTAGGAAAAGCCAATACTATCAAGGAGGGATGAGGTGTTGCTTAATGAGCCTCTTGCTTCATGTGCTTAGTGATATGCTCCAAAATCCTCAGCTACTTTCCCATATCCACATTTGACCTAAACCCTAAGCCAAACTCGGTCCTACCGATTCTTCCTATCCGGCGCCACCGAGTTTCACTTGTCATAAGCCACTGCCAAACCCTAGCAATTCGGTTCTACCGATAGGGATCTCGGTCTCACCGAGATGGGATTGCAAACTCTCTATTTCCCTTTCGTAACTTTTCGGTCTCACCAAAAGAGCGAATCGGTCCCACCGAGATTGCAATGTAAATTGAAGTGTTTCCCTCTTGTAACTTTTTGGTCTCACCGAAAGAGCAAATCGGTCCCACCGAGTTTGCCTGACCAACTCTCTGGTTAGCTAATTACCAAATTCGGTCTCACCGAGTTTGTGTGATCGGTCTCATCGAGATTACGTTATGCCCAAACCCTAACCATATCGGTCCTACCGAGTTGCATGTCAGTCCCACCGAAAATCTCTAACGGTCACTAGGTTTACATTTTCGGTCTGACCGAGTTTGTTGATTCGGTCCCACCGAGATTGGAAAACTGTGTGTAATTGTTGGATTTTGTGTGGAGGCTATATATACCCCTCCACCTCCTCTTCATTCGAAGAGAGAGCTATCAGAACACATACACCATTCCAACTCATATGTTCTGAGAGAGAACCACCTACTCATGTGTTGAGACCAAGATATTCCATTCCTACCATATGAATCTTGATCTCTAGCCTTCCCAAGTTGCTTTCCACTCAAATCTTCTTTCCACAAAATCCAAATCCTATGAGAGAGAGTTGAGTGTTGGGGAGACTATCATTTGAAGCACAAGAGCAAGGAGTTCATTACCTACACACCATTTGTTACTTCTTGGAGAGTGGTGTCTCCTAGATTGGCTAGGTGTCACTTGGGAGCCTCCAACAAGATTGTGGAGTTGAACCAAGGAGTTTGTAAGGGCAAGGAGATCGCCTACTTCGTGAAGATCTACCGCTAGTGAGGCAAGTCCTGTGTGGGCGATGGCCATGGTGGGATAGACAAGGTTGCTTCTTCGTGGAGCCCTTTGTGGACTCGCGCAGCCGTTACCCTTTATGGGTGGAGCCCTCCGTGGACTCGCGCAACCGTTACCCTTTGTGGGTTGAAGTCTCCATCAACGTGGATGTAGGATAGCACCACCTATCCGAACCACGGGAAAAACATCCGTGTCTCCAATTGCGTTTGATTTCTCCAAACCCTTCCCTTTACATTCTTGCAAGTTGCATGCTTTACTTTCCGCTGCCAATATACTCTTTGCATGCTTGCTTGAATTGTGTGATGATTGCTTGACTTGTCCTATAATAGCTAAAATCTGCCAAGAACTAAAATTGGGAAAAGGTTAAGTTTTTATTTGGTCAAGTAGTCTAATCACCCCCCCCTCTAGACATACTTTCGATCCTACAAGTGGTATCAGAGATTTGGTCTCCATTTGCTTTGATCTTCATAGCTTTTGGTGGTCACAGCCTTGGTTTCACAACCTAGGAGAGTATGGCGTCTAGCGAGGGAAATTATCACCGTAGAGGTCCTTACTTTGATGGTACTAATTTTGCTTGTTGGAAGCATAAAATGAAAATGCATATTCTTGGACATAACCCCGCCGTTTGGGCTATTGTGTGTGTTGGTTTGCAAGGTGACTTCTTTGATGGGAAAGAACCAAACCGTGAAGCTACCGCGGAAGAGTTGAAGATGTTGCAATACAATGCTCAAGCTTGTGATATTCTCTTCAACGGATTGTGCCCCGGAGAATTCAACAAAATCAGCCGTCTTGAGAATGCAAAGGAAATTTGGGACACTTTGATTGATATGCACGAAGGTACCGACTCCGTCAAGGAATCCAAGTTGGATGTGCTTCAAAGTCAACTTGACAATTTCAAAATGAAGGATGGTGAAGGTGTCGCTGAAATGTACTCTAGGCTTGCTCTCATCACAAATCAGATTGCCGGCTTAGGAAGTGAAGAGATGACCAATAAATTCATCATCAAGAAGATTCTAAGAGCCTTGGATGGAAAATATGATACCGTGTGCACATTGATCCAAATGATGCCCAATTACAAAGATCTCAAGCCAACAGAGGTGATTGGAAGAATTGTTGCTCATGAGATGTCACTTAAGGATAAAGAGGAACTTCACAACAAGTCAAGTGGTGCCTATAAAGCCTCATGTGAAGCCCCGACATCATCAAGTGAGAAACAAGACTTCAATGAAGAATTGAGCTTAATGGTGAAGAACTTCAACAAGTTCTACAAGAGTAGAAGCAAAGATAGAAGCTTCAAGTCAAGGTCCTAAAATGACAAAAGATCTTCTAGTCGAGAGCGAAACTGCTACAGTTGTGGAAGACCCGGACACTATTCCAATGAGTGTATGGCTCCCTACAAGAGAAGAGAAGATTCTCCAAAAAGAAGAAGCAAAGAATCACCACCAAGAGAGAGAAGGAGTATAGATGATCGTTATGAACGAAGATACTCACGGAGAAGCAAGGATTCGGAAAGGAAGGAAAAATCATCAAGGAGCTACACAAGACGAAGACATCAAGCTCATGTTGGTGAATGGGTATCCGACTCCGACTCCGACAGCCACTCCGAGAGAAGTTATCACTCCGACTCTGAAGATACTCAAGATGAAGGTGTTGCCGGTCTAGCACTTGTGTCAACCAACTCCTACGACATATTTGACTCACCAAATGAAGGAATTGGAAGATGCTTCATGGCCAAAGGTCCTCAGGTAACACACCCCGAGTATGTTGATTTCAATAGTAATGAAGATGACTTGTTAGGTGATGATTTGCTTGTTGACAACTCTAGTGATGAATACTATGATGAAACGTCAATTAATCATGCTAATAAAGATAAAACAAATGACAATGATAAGGAGAAGATTGAGGCTCTAACTAAAGATCTAAACACTCTTAAGTTAGCTCATGAAACTATCTTCGAAGATCATCGAGAACTTTTAAGAGCTCATGAGAAATTACGCTTTGAAAAGCTCAATCTTGAGCAAGAGCATGAGTTCTTAAAAGCAATCAATGATGATCTCCGCAAGAAAAGTTCTTCTTACATTGCCAAGCGTTTACTCTTATCCACTTACATGCCTCAAGTCAAGTCTAGTAACAAGAACAAGAAAGATTCTTTCTCTAGCAGTAACAATGATCATGCTAAATCCAATATTGTTGCTTCTAGTAGTTCTCTTGATTCCACTAATGATTCTCTTAGCCAAGTTACACTTGAGCAAGAAAATAGCTTATTGAAGGGAATTATAGAGAAAGGAGTGTACAAAAGCCTTGCCGGGAGCAAGCAATTCGAGGAAATTGTGCGCAAGCAAGGAATGCACCGGAAGAATCAAGGTGTTGGTTTTGAACGAAAGTTCAATGCCAATGGAGTTGAGTGGGAAGAATATCAATACCCCAAGACAAAGTTTGTTCCTCAACAAGAGAAGTATGATACTTCTTTCAAGGGGACACAAGCTCAAGATGATCTTCCACCACAAGACTACAAGCAAAAAGGCAAGGACAAGCTTCAAGAGGAAATTGATGCATTTGAAGAAGCTCCAAAGACCTTAGTCAAGTGGATTCCCAAGACTACTTCAAGTTCCACTTCATCAAGTACGACTACAACTCCAAGGATTCCCATCAAGATGATGTGGATCCAAAAGAAGAAGAACTAGAGAGTTCTTGAGGGTGACTCCGCCAACATACTTCACTCTTATCATTTTGGCAAGAACAAGTGCAATCAACTTCCACATCTTGCACTAGTTCAAGGAGTCACAAACCCTCTTGTTGGTAAGACAAGGGACAAGGTAACCTAAAAGTTTTCATGGACATCATCTTGTGTGTGCATCACTCTATGTCTATGGATATCCTTGTTTGTTCCTTGTGGGACTAACCCATGTAGGTATTGAAAGTGCAATTCACTCAAATGGATAGCTCCAAGTGATCTACATCAACATTGAGCATTCACATCTTCAACATCTACATGAAGTCATCATCGACAAAACCCGAGGTTAGTTCATCCCTCTAAGGGGGGATATCACATCTAGGGGGAGCTTTACTCTAAGACTTGAGCTAAAGCAACTCTAAAGATGTGAACACAGCAATGCTTTATGTAAAAGTGGTAACCCCACTTGAGCTTAAACGATGAGTATGACCTATGATCAAGTGTTCTCACTTGACTCCTAAGTCAATATACTCATATATAGATGACCTTGTCATTGCAAATTGCTTGATAGATGCTAGAATTGGTTGTGCATGCCTTGTCACATATTTCATTTGCCATCTTATTGTGTGAGCATGCTGGTTGCATATTTTACTCATTCGAGGACATCCACTTGTTGTTTTGATTGTTTGGTTTTATTTCCTTTTGCCAAGTGGATGGACAAGAATGCCTAAGAACCTCCTCTAGCTATCTATGATTTTCTTGTCTCAAACTCTATTCATGCTACATCACAAAATTTGATCAAGTCAGATTCGAACCACTCTGTGTGAGGAGCGCTCGGAGTCCCCGATTCGTCATAGACTTAAACTTCCAAAACCTCTTTATGATTCTCGGTCTGACCGATACCCCACTTTCGGTCCTACCGAGATCATTAAGTTGATCTAGGTTTTCGATCTTGGTGCAACCGATTTGATCCTTTTGGTCACACCGAGTTTCAGTAACTGCTTGCAGTTATGAATCTCGGTGCCACCGAGTTGTTCCACTCGGTCACACCGACAGGGTCGGGCTATATATAGTCACGGGTAAAAATTTGGAAATTTCTCCAAACCCCTTCGCCCGCGCGATAGCCTGCTCTGCCAACTTGGTCTCCGGATCGTCTCCTCGCTGCCAGCCGCCTCCAGTCACTGGTCTCCGTCGCCGTCAAT